>NW_028136676.1:0-84798 GCF_965140915.1 Aythya marila | reverse complement strand
AAAAAAAAAAAAAAACGTATGAACTTTCCCCCAATACCACCTTAAACTCATCTACTCTTCTCCAAAACCCACAATCCACTCCCATTTAACTTAACGACCAACGAGAACACAACGAAACCCAACAGAGACCCCATAACACGTCAAAAACACCCCAAAAAAGAACAGGATCACGCCAAAAAATAGAAGAAAACCCCAAATACCATAGATCCACCCCAAAGACACCCTAAACCTACCTGATGTTCTCCTAATCCAAAAGCACACTCCCAACCACCATAAAACACAGTAGGAACTCAACAAAACGCAACGGAATCCCCAAAACACTTCAAAATCACCCGAAGAAAGGAGAGGATCACTCTCCAAAAAAGAAGAAAACCCCAAATACCATGAATCCAAGCGAAAAGTCCCCCTAAACCTACCTGAAGTTCTCCAAAACCAGCAATTTACACTTTTCCACCATGATGACCACGGAAAACCCAACGAAACCCAACGGAGACCCAAAACATGTCAAAAACACACCAAAATCAACACAGATGGTAAAAAAATAAATAAATAAATAAATGCCATGATTTAACCCTAAAAAAACCCTTAAACCTACCTGATGTTCTGCAAAACCCACAATCCACTCCTATTCAACATAATGAAATACAAGAACCCAACAAAACCTAATGGAGACCCCAAAACACGTCAAAAACACCCCAAAAAATATCGGCATCACCCCCAAAACTGGAAGAAAATACGCCAAAACCATAGATCCACCCCAAAGACACCCTAAACCTACCTGATGTTCTCCAAAACCCACAATTTACCCTTTTCCACCATGATGACCAACGACAACCCAACAAAACCCAACGGAGACCCCAAAAAACGTCAAAAACACCCCAAAAATAACAGGATCATTCCCCAAAATGAAAAAAAAAACAAAAAGCCATAGTTCCACCCCAAAAGTACCCCTAAACCTACCTGATGTTCTCCAAAACCCACAATCCACTCCTATTTAACATAATGACAAACAAGAACCTAACAAAACCTAATGGAGACCCCAAAACACGTCAAAAACAACACAAAAAGTACAGGATCATCACCCCCCCCAAAAAAAAAAAAAAAAAAAAAAAACTGAATACCATATATCCACTCCAAAACCACCCTAAACCTACCGGAAGTTCTCCAAAACCCACAATTTACCCTTTTCCACCATGATGACCACGGAAAACCCAACAAAATCCAACGGAGACACCAAAACACGTCAAAAACACCACGAAAAGAATAGGATCACCCCCAAAAACGAAAGAAAATCCCCAAAACCATAGATCCACCCCCCAAAAATCCTTAAACTCAACTGAATTTCTCCAAAACCCACAATTTACCTTTCACCACCACGATGACAAAGGAAAACCCAACGAAACCAATCGGAGAACCCAAAACACGTCAAAATAACGCCAAAAAAGAACAGGATGAGAAGAAAAAAAAAAAAAAAAACAAAAACAAAACGTATGAACTTTCCCCCAATAACACCTTAAACTCACCTACTCTTCTCCAAAACCCACAATCCACTCCCATTTAACTTAACGACCAACGAGAACCCAACAAAACCCAACGGAGACCCCAAAACACGCCAAAAACACCCCAAAAAAGAACAGGATCACGCCAAAAAATAGAAGAAAACCCCAAATACCACGAATCACCCCACCCCCACAAAAAAAAAAAACAACCCTGAATACCATAGATCTACCCCAAAACCACCCTAAACCTACCTGATGTTCTCCAAAACCCACAATCCACACCTATTTAACATAATGACCAACAAGAACACAACAAAACCCAACGGAGACCCCAAAACACGTCCAAAACACCCCAAAAAAGAACAGGATCACGCCAAAAAATAGAAGAAAACCCCAAATACCATAGATCCACCCCAAAGACACCCTAAACCTACCTGATGTTCTCCTAATCCAAAAGCACACTCCCAACCACCATAAAACACAGTAGGAACTCAACGAAACGCAACGGAAACCCCAAAACACTTCAAAATCACCCGAAGAAAGGAGAGGATCACTCTCCAAAAAAGAAGAAAACCCCAAATACCATGAATCCACGCGAAAAGTCCCCCTAAACCTACCTGAAGTTCTCCAAAAACAGCAATTTACCCTTTTCCACCATGATGACCACGGAAAACCCAACGAAACCCAACGGAGACCCCAAAACGCCTCAAAAACACAGCAAAATCAACACAGATGCTAAAAAAAAAAAAAAAAAAAAAAAAATGCCAGGATTTAAACCTAAAAAAACCCTTAAACCTACCTGATGTTCTCCAAAACCCACAATCCACTCCTATTCAACATAATGAAATACAAGAACCCAACAAAACCTAACGGAGACCCCAAAACACGTCAAAAACACCCCAAAAAATATCGGCATCACCCCCAAAACTGGAAGAAAATCCCCCAAAACCATAGATCCACCCCAAAACCACCCTAAACCTACCTGATGTTCTCCAAAACCCACAATTTACACTTTTCCACCATGATGACCAACGAGAACCCAACCAAACAAAACAGAGACCCCAAAAACCTTAAAAAACACCCCAAACAAGAATGGCATCACCCCCAAAACTGGAAGAAAATCCCCCAAAACCATAGATCCACCCCAAAACCACCCTAAACCTACCTGATCTTCTCCAAAACCCACAATTTACCCTTTTCCAACACGATGACATACGAGAACCCAGCAAAACCCAACAGAGACCCCAAAACACGTCAAAAACACCCCAAAAAAGAACAGGTTCATGCCAAAAAATAGAAGAAAACCCCAAATACCATAGATTTACCCCAAAACCACCCGAAACCTACCTGATGTTCTCCAAAACCCACAATGTACACTTTTCCACCATGATGACCAATGAGAACGCAAATAAACCCAACAGAGACCCCAAAACACGTCAAAAACACCCCAAAAAATATCGGCATCACCCCCAAATCTGGACGAAAATACGCCAAAACCATAGATCCACCCCAAAACCACCCTAAACCTACCTGATGTTCTCCAAAACCCACAATCCACTCCTATTTAACATAATGACAAACAAGAACCCAACTAAACCTAATGGAGACCCCAAAACACGTCAAAAACACCCCAAAAAAGAACAGGATCACGCCAAAAAATAGAAGAAAACCCCAAATACCATAGATCCACCTCAAAGACACCCTAAACCTACCTGATGTTCTCCTAATCCCAAAGCACACTCCCAACCACCATAAAACACAGTAGGAACTCAACGAAACGCAACGGAAACCCCAAAACACTTCAAAATTACCCGAAGAAAGGAGAGGATCACTCTCCAAAAAAGAAGAAAACCCCAAATACCATGAATCCACGCGAAAAGTCCCCCTAAACCTACCTGAAGTTCTCCAAAACCCACAATTTACACTTTTACAACACGATGACCATGGAAAACCCAGTAAAACACAACGGAGACCCCAAAACACGTCAAAAACAACACAAAAAGTACAGGATCATCCCCACCCCCCCCCACCCAAAAAAAAAAAATAAAACTGAATACCGTATATCCACCCCAAAACCACCCTAAACCTACCTGATGTTCTCCAAAACCCACAATTTACACTTTTCCACCATGATGACCAACGAGAACCCAACAAAACCAAACAGAGACCCCAAAAACCTTAAAAAACACCCCAAACAAGAATGGCATCACCCCCAAAACTGGAAGAAAATCCCCCAAAACCATAGATCAACCCCAAAACCACCCTAAAACTACCTGATCTTCTCCAAAACCCACAATTTACCCTTTTCCAACACGATGACCAACGAGAACCCAACAAAACCCAACAGAGACCCCAAAACACGTCAAAAACACCCCAAACAAGAACGGCATCACCTCCAATACTGAAAGAAAATAATCCAAAACCATAGATCCACCCCAAAACCACCCTAAACCTACCTGAAGTTCTCCAAAACCCACAATCCACACCTATTTAACATAATGACCAACAGGAACGCAACAAAACCCAACGGAGACCCCAAAACACGTCAAATACACCCAAAAAAAAAGAACAGGATCACGCCAAAAAATAGAAGAAAACCCCAAATACCATAGATCCACCCCAAAGACACCCTAAACCTACCTGATGTTCTCCTAATCCCAAAGCACACTCCCAACCACCATAAAACACATTAGGAACTCAACGAAACGCAACGGAAACCCCAAAACACTTCAAAATCACCCGAAGAAAGGAGAGGATCACTCCCCCAAAAAGAAGAAAACCCCAAATACCATGAATCCACGTGAAAACTCCCCCTAAACCTACCTGAAGTTCTCCAAAACTCACAATTTACCCTTTTACAACACGATGACCATGGAAAACCCAATGAAACCCAACGGAGACCCCAAAACACGTCAAAGACACCCCAAAAACTATCGGCATCACCCCCAAATCTGGAAGAAAATACGCCAAAACCATAGATCCACCCCAAAACCACCCTAAACCTACCTGATGTTCTACAAAAACCACAATCCACTCCTATTTAACATAATGACAAAAAAGAACAAAACAAAACCTAATGGAGACCCCAAAACACGTCAAAAACACCCCAAAAAATATCGGCATCACCCCCAAAACTGGAAGAAAATCCCCCAAAACCATAGATCCACCCCAAAACCACACTAAACCTACCTGATGTTCTCCAAAACCCACAATTTACCCTTTTCCACCATGATGACCAACGAGAACCCAACGAAACCCAACGGAGACCCCAAAAAACGTCAAAAACACCCAAACAAGAACGGCATCACCTCCAAAACTGAAAGAAAATACTCCAAAACCATAGATCCACCCCAAAGACACCCTAAACCTACCTGATGTTCTCCTAATCCCAAAGCACACTCCCAACCACTATAAAACGCATTAGGAACTCAACGAAACGCAACGGAAACCCCAAAACACTTCAAAATCACACGAAGAAAGGAGAGGATCACTCTCCAAAATAGATGAAAACCCCAAATACCATGAATCCACGCGAAAACTCCCCCTAAACCTACCTGAAGTTCTCCAAAACCAGCAATTTACCCTTTTCCACCATGATGACCACGGAAAACCCAACTAAACCCAACGGAGACCCCAAAACACGTCAAAAACACAGCAAAATCAACACAGATGTTAAAAAAAAAATAATTAAATAAATATGCCATGATTTAACACTAAAAAAAAAAACCATAAACATCCCTGATGTTCTGCAAAACCCACAATCCACTCCTATTTAACATAATGACAAACAAGAACACAACAAAACCTAACGGAGACACCAAAACACGTCAAAAAAAAAAAACAAAAATATCGGCATGACACCCAAAACTGGAAGAAAATACGCCAAAACCATAGATCCACCCCAAAACCACCCTAAACCTACCTGATGTTCTCCAAAACCCACAATTTACCATTTTCCAACATGATGACCATGGAAAACCCAACGAAACCCAACGGAGACCCCAAAACACGTCAAAAACACCACAAAAAAAAGAACATGATCACCCCAAAAAAAAGCAGAAGAAAACCCCAAATACCATAGATGCACCCCCAAACCACCCTAAACCTACCTGATGTTCACCAAAACCAACTATTTACCATTTTCCACACTGATGACCAACAAGAACCCAACTAAAATCCAACGGAGACCCCAAAACACGTCAAAAACACCACGAAAAGAATAGGATCACCCCCAAAAACGAAAGAAAATCCCCAAAACCATGTATCCACCCCCCAAAAATCCTTAAACTCACCTGAATTTCTCCAAAACCCACAATTTCTCTTTTTCCACCACGATGACAAAGGAAAACCTAACGAAACCAATCGGAGAACCCAAAACACATCAAAATAACGCCAAAAAAGAACAGGATCAGAAGAAAAAAAAAAAAACAAAACGTATGAACTTTCCCCCAATACCACCTTAAACTCATCTACTCTTCTCCAAAACCCACAATCCACTCCCATTTAACTTAACGACCAACGAGAACACAACGAAACCCAACAGAGACCCCAAAACACGTCAAAAACACCCCAAAAAAGAACAGGATCACGCCAAAAAATAGAAGAAAACCCCAAATACCATAGATCCACCCCAAAGACACCCTAAACCTACCTGATGTTCTCCTAATCCAAAAGCACACTCCCAACCACCATAAAACACAGTAGGAACTCAACAAAACGCAACGGAATCCCCAAAACACTTCAAAATCACCCGAAGAAAGGAGAGGATCACTCTCCAAAAAAGAAGAAAACCCCAAATACCATGAATCCAAGCGAAAAGTCCCCCTAAACCTACCTGAAGTTCTCCAAAACCAGCAATTTACACTTTTCCACCATGATGACCACGGAAAACCCAACGAAACCCAACGGAGACCCAAAACATGTCAAAAACACACCAAAATCAACACAGATGGTAAAAAAATAAATAAATAAATAAATGCCATGATTTAACCCTAAAAAAACCCTTAAACCTACCTGATGTTCTGCAAAACCCACAATCCACTCCTATTCAACATAATGAAATACAAGAACCCAACAAAACCTAATGGAGACCCCAAAACACGTCAAAAACACCCCAAAAAATATCGGCATCACCCCCAAAACTGGAAGAAAATACGCCAAAACCATAGATCCACCCCAAAGACACCCTAAACCTACCTGATGTTCTCCAAAACCCACAATTTACCCTTTTCCACCATGATGACCAACGAGAACCCAACAAAACCCAACGGAGACCCCAAAAAACGTCAAAAACACCCCAAAAATAACAGGATCATTCCCCAAAATGAAAAAAAAAACAAAAAGCCATAGTTCCACCCCAAAAGTACCCCTAAACCTACCTGATGTTCTCCAAAACCCACAATCCACTCCTATTTAACATAATGACAAACAAGAACCCAACAAAACCTAATGGAGACCCCAAAACACGTCAAAAACAACACAAAAAGTACAGGATCATCACCCCCCCCAAAAAAAAAAAAAAAAAAAAAAAAACTGAATACCATATATCCACTCCAAAACCACCCTAAACCTACCGGAAGTTCTCCAAAACCCACAATTTACCCTTTTCCACCATGATGACCACGGAAAACCCAACAAAATCCAACGGAGACACCAAAACACGTCAAAAACACCACGAAAAGAATAGGATCACCCCCAAAAACGAAAGAAAATCCCCAAAACCATAGATCCACCCCCCAAAAATCCTTAAACTCAACTGAATTTCTCCAAAACCCACAATTTACCTTTCACCACCACGATGACAAAGGAAAACCCAACGAAACCAATCGGAGAACCCAAAACACGTCAAAATAACGCCAAAAAAGAACAGGATGAGAAGAAAAAAAAAAAAAAAAACAAAAACAAAACGTATGAACTTTCCCCCAATAACACCTTAAACTCACCTACTCTTCTCCAAAACCCACAATCCACTCCCATTTAACTTAACGACCAACGAGAACCCAACAAAACCCAACGGAGACCCCAAAACACGTCAAAAACACCCCAAAAAAGAACAGGATCACGCCAAAAAATAGAAGAAAACCCCAAATACCACGAATCACCCCACCCCCACAAAAAAAAAAAACAACCCTGAATACCATAGATCTACGCCAAAACCACCCTAAACCTACCTGATGTTCTCCAAAACCCACAATCCACACCTATTTAACATAATGACCAACAAGAACACAACAAAACCCAACGGAGACCCCAAAACACGTCCAAAACACCCCAAAAAAGAACAGGATCACGCCAAAAAATAGAAGAAAACCCCAAATACCATAGATCCACCCCAAAGACACCCTAAACCTACCTGATGTTCTCCTAATCCAAAAGCACACTCCCAACCACCATAAAACACAGTAGGAACTCAACGAAACGCAACGGAAACCCCAAAACACTTCAAAATCACCCGAAGAAAGGAGAGGATCACTCTCCAAAAAAGAAGAAAACCCCAAATACCATGAATCCACGCGAAAAGTCCCCCTAAACCTACCTGAAGTTCTCCAAAAACAGCAATTTACCCTTTTCCACCATGATGACCACGGAAAACCCAACGAAACCCAACGGAGACCCCAAAACGCCTCAAAAACACAGCAAAATCAACACAGATGCTAAAAAAAAAAAATAAAAAAAAAAAAATGCCAGGATTTAAACCTAAAAAAACCCTTAAACCTACCTGATGTTCTCCAAAACCCACAATCCACTCCTATTCAACATAATGAAATACAAGAACCCAACAAAACCTAACGGAGACCCCAAAACACGTCAAAAACACCCCAAAAAATATCGGCATCACCCCCAAAACTGGAAGAAAATCCCCCAAAACCATAGATCCACCCCAAAACCACCCTAAACCTACCTGATGTTCTCCAAAACCCACAATTTACACTTTTCCATCATGATGACCAACGAGAACCCAACCAAACAAAACAGAGACCCCAAAAACCTTAAAAAACACCCCAAACAAGAATGGCATCACCCCCAAAACTGGAAGAAAATCCCCCAAAACCATAGATCCACCCCAAAACCACCCTAAACCTACCTGATCTTCTCCAAAACCCACAATTTACCCTTTTCCAACACGATGACATACGAGAACCCAGCAAAACCCAACAGAGACCCCAAAACACGTCAAAAACACCCCAAAAAAGAACAGGTTCATGCCAAAAAATAGAAGAAAACCCCAAATACCATAGATTTACCCCAAAACCACCCGAAACCTACCTGATGTTCTCCAAAACCCACAATGTACACTTTTCCACCATGATGACCAATGAGAACGCAAATAAACCCAACAGAGACCCCAAAACACGTCAAAAACACCCCAAACAAGAACGGCATCACCCCCAAATCTGGACGAAAATACGCCAAAACCATAGATCCACCCCAAAACCACCCTAAACCTACCTGATGTTCTCCAAAACCCACAATCCACTCCTATTTAACATAATGACAAACAAGAACCCAACTAAACCTAATGGAGACCCCAAAACACGTCAAAAACACCCCAAAAAAGAACAGGATCACGCCAAAAAATAGAAGAAAACCCCAAATACCATAGATCCACCTCAAAGACACCCTAAACCTACCTGATGTTCTCCTAATCCCAAAGCACAGTCCCAACCACCATAAAACACATTAGGAACTCAACGAAACGCAACGGAAACCCCAAAACACTTCAAAATTACCCGAAGAAAGGAGAGGATCACTCTCCAAAAAAGAAGAAAACCCCAAATACCATGAATCCACGCGAAAAGTCCCCCTAAACCTACCTGAAGTTCTCCAAAACCCACAATTTACACTTTTACAACACGATGACCATGGAAAACCCAGTAAAACACAACGGAGACCCCAAAACACGTCAAAAACAACACAAAAAGTACAGGATCATCCCCACCCCCCCCCACCCAAAAAAAAAAAATAAAACTGAATACCGTATATCCACCCCAAAACCACCCTAAACCTACCTGATGTTCTCCAAAACCCACAATTTACACTTTTCCACCATGATGACCAACGAGAACCCAACAAAACCAAACAGAGACCCCAAAAACCTTAAAAAACACCCCAAACAAGAATGGCATCACCCCCAAAACTGGAAGAAAATCCCCCAAAACCATAGATCAACCCCAAAACCACCCTAAAACTACCTGATGTTCTCCAAAACCCACAATTTACACTTTTCCAACACGATGACCAACGAGAACCCAACAAAACCCAACAGAGACCCCAAAACACGTCAAAAACACCCCAAACAAGAACGGCATCACCTCCAATACTGAAAGAAAATAATCCAAAACCATAGATCCACCCCAAAACCACCCTAAACCTACCTGAAGTTCTCCAAAACCCACAATCCACACCTATTTAACATAATGACCAACAGGAACGCAACAAAACCCAACGGAGACCCCAAAACACGTCAAATACACCCAAAAAAAAAGAACAGGATCACGCCAAAAAATAGAAGAAAACCCCAAATACCATAGATCCACCCCAAAGACACCCTAAACCTACCTGATGTTCTCCTAATCCCAAAGCACACTCCCAACCACCATAAAACACATTAGGAACTCAACGAAACGCAACGGAAACCCCAAAACACTTCAAAATCACCCGAAGAAAGGAGAGGATCACTCCCCCAAAAAGAAGAAAACCCCAAATACCATGAATCCACGTGAAAACTCCCCCTAAACCTACCTGAAGTTCTCCAAAACTCACAATTTACCCTTTTACAACACGATGACCATGTAAAACCCAATGAAACCCAACGGAGACCCCAAAACACGTCAAAGACACCCCAAAAACTATCGGCATCACCCCCAAATCTGGAAGAAAATACGCCAAAACCATAGATCCACCCCAAAACCACCCTAAACCTACCTGATGTTCTACAAAAACCACAATCCACTCCTATTTAACATAATGACAAAAAAGAACAAAACAAAACCTAATGGAGACCCCAAAACACGTCAAAAACACCCCAAAAAATATCGGCATCACCCCCAAAACTGGAAGAAAATCCCCCAAAACCATAGATCCACCCCAAAACCACCCTAAACCTACCTGATGTTCTCCAAAACCCACAATTTACCCTTTTCCACCATGATGACCAACGAGAACCCAACGAAACCCAACGGAGACCCCAAAAAACGTCAAAAACACCCAAACAAGAACGGCATCACCTCCAAAACTGAAAGAAAATACTCCAAAACCATAGATCCACCCCAAAGACACCCTAAACCTACCTGATGTTCTCCTAATCCCAAAGCACACTCCCAACCACTATAAAACGCATTAGGAACTCAACGAAACGCAACGGAAACCCCAAAACACTTCAAAATCACACGAAGAAAGGAGAGGATCACTCTCCAAAATAGAAGAAAACCCCAAATACCATGAATCCACGCGAAAACTCCCCCTAAACCTACCTGAATATCTCCAAAAACAGCAATTTACCCTTTTCCACAATGATGACCACGGAAAACCCAACGAAACCCAACGGAGACCCCAAAACACGTCAAAAACACACCAAAATCAACACAGATGTTAAAAAAAAAAAAAAAAAATATGCCAGGATTTAAACCTAAAAAAACCCTTAAACCTACCTGATGTTCTGCAAAACCCACAATCCACTCCTATTTAACATAATGACAAGCAAGAACCCAACAAAACCTAATGGAGACCCCAAAACACGTCAAAAACACCCCAAAAAATATCGGCATCACCCCGAAAACTGGAAGAAAATGCGCCAAAACCATAGATCCACCCCAAAACCACCCTAAACCTACCTGATCTTCTCCAAAACCCACAATCCACTCCTATTTAACATAATGACCAACAAGAACACAACAAAACACAACGGAGACCCCAAAACACATCAAAAACACCCCAAAAAAGAACAGGTTCATGCCAAAAAGTAGAAGAAAACCCCAAATACCATAGATCCACCCCAAAGACACCCTAAACCTACCTGATGTTCTCCAAAACCCACAATGTACACTTTTCCACCATGATGACCAATGAGAACGCAAATAAACCCAACAGAGACCCCAAAACACGTCAAAAACACCCCAAAAAATATCGGCATCACCCCCAAATCTGGACGAAAATACGCCAAAATCATAGATCCACCCCAAAACCACCCTAAACATACCTGATGTTCTCCAAAACCCACAATCCACTCCTATTTAACATAATGACAAACAAGAACCTAACAAAAACTAATGGAGACCCCAAAACACGTCAAAAACAACACAAAAAGTACAGGATCATCACCCCCCCAAAAAAAAAAAAAAAAAAAAAGAAAACTGACTACCATATATCCACCCCAAAACCACCCTAAACCTACCTGATCTTCTCCAAAACCCACAATCCACTCCTATTTAACATAATGACCAACAAGAACACAACAAAACACAACGGAGACCCCAAAACACATTAAAAAAAAAACCAAAAAAGAACAGGTTCATGCCAAAAAGTAGAAGAAAACCCCAAATACCATAGATCCACCCCAAAGACACCCTAAACCTACCTGATGTTCTCCAAAACCCACAATGTACACTTTTCCACCATGATGACCAATGAGAACGCAAATAAACCCAACAGAGACCACAAAACACGTCAAAAACACCCCAAAAAATATCGGCATCACCCCCAAATCTGGACGAAAATACGCCAAAATCATAGATCCACCCCAAAACCACCCTAAACCTACCTGATGTTCTCCAAAACCCACAATCCACTCCTATTTAACATAATGACAAACAAGAACCCAAAGAAACCTAATGGAGACCCCTAAACACGTCAAAAACACCCCAAAAAATATCGGCATCACCCCGAAAACTGGAAGAAAATCCCCCAAAACCATAGCTCCACCCCAAAGACACCCTAAACCTACCTGATGTTCTCCAAAACCCACAATTTACCCTTTTCCACCATGATGACCAACGAGAACCCAACAAAACCCAACAGAGACCCCAAAAAACGTCAAAAACACCCCAAACAAGAACGGCATCACCCCCAAAACTGAAAGAAAATACGCCAAAACCATAGATCCACCCCAAAACCACCCTAAACCTACCTGATGTTCTCCAAAACACACAATCCACACCTATTTAACATAAAGACCAACAGGAACACAACAAAACCCAACAGAGACCACAAAACACTTCAAATACACCCAAAAAAAAAAAGAACAGGATCACGCCAAAAAATAGAAGAAAACCCCAAATACCATAGATCCACCTCAAAGACACCCTAAACCTACCTGATGTTCTCCTAATCCCAAAGCACACTCCCAACCACCATAAAACACATTAGGAATTCAACGAAACGCAACGGAAACCCCAAAACACTTCAAAATCACCCGAAGAAAGGAGAGGATCACTCCCCCAAAAAGAAGAAAACCCCAAATACCATGAATCCACGCGAAAACTCCCCCTAAACCTACCTGAAGTTCTCCAAAACCCACAATTTACACTTTTACAACACGATGACCATGGAAAACCCAATGAAACACAACGGAGACCCCAAAACACGTCAAAAACAACACAAGAAGTACAGGATCATCCCCCCCCCCCCGCCCCAAAACAAAACAAAAAAAAAAACTGAATACCATATATCCACGACAAAACCACCCTAAACCTACCTGATGTTCTCCAAAACCCACAATTTACCCTTTTCCACCATGATGACCAACGAGAACCCAACAAAACCAAACAGAGACCCCAAAAACCTTAAAAAACACCCCAAACTAGAATGGCATCACCCCTACAACTGAAAGAAAATCCGCCAAAACCATAGATCCACCCAAAACCACCCTAAACCTACCTGATGTTCTCCAAAAACCACAATTTACCCTTTTCCACCATGATGATCAATGAGAACCCAACAAAACCCAATAGTGACCCCAAAAAACGTCAAAAACACCCCAAACAAGAACGGCATCAACCCCAAAACTGGAAGAAAATCCCCCAAAACCATAGATCCACCCCAAAACCACCCTAAACCTACCTGATGTTCTCCAAAACCCACAATCCACTCCTATTTAACATAATGACAAACAAAAACCCAACTAAACCTATGGAGACCCCAAAACATGTCAAAAACACCCCAAACAAGAACAGGATCACGCCAAAAAATAGAAGAAAACCCCAAATACCATAGATCCACCCAAAGACACCCTAAACCTAACTGATGTTCTCCAAAACCCACAATTTACCCTTTTCCACCATGATGACCAACGAGAACCAAACAAAACCCAACGGAGACCCCAAAACACTTCAAATACACCCCAAAAAAGAACAGGATCACGCCAAAAAATAGAAGAAAACCCCAAATACCATAGATCCACCTCAAAGACACCCTAAACCTACCTGATGTTGTCCTAATCCCAAAGCACACTCCCAACCACCATAAAACACATTAGGAACTCAACGAAACGCAACGGAAACCCCAAAACACTTCAAAATCACCCGAAGAAAGGAGAGGATCACTCCCCCAAAAAGAAGAAAACCCCAAATACCATGAATCCACGCGAAAAGTCCCCCTAAACCTACCTGAAGTTCTCCAAAACCCACAATTTACCCTTTTACAACACGATGACCATGGAAAACCCAATGAAACCCAACGGAGACCCCAAAACACGTCAAAAACAACACAAAAAGTCCAGGATCATCCCCCCCCCCCAAAAAAAAAAAAAAAACTGAGTACCATATATCCACCCCAAAACCACCCTAAACCTACCTGATGTTCTCCAAAACCCACAATTTACCCTTTTCCACCATGATGACCAACGAGAACTCAACAAAACTAAACAGAGACCTCAAAAACCTTAAAAAATACCCCAAACAAGAATGGCATCACCCCCAATGGAACAAAATCCACCAAAACCATAGATCCACCCCAAAACCACCCTAAACCTACCTGATGTTCTCCAAAAACCACAATTTACACTTTTCCACCATGATAACCAACGAGAACCCAACAAAACCCAACGGAGACCCCAAAAAACGTCAAAAACACCACAAACAAGAACGGCATCACCCCCAAAACAGGAAGAAAATCCGCCAAAACCATAGATCCACACCAAAACCACCCTAAACCTACCTGATGTTCTCCAAAAACCACAATTTACCCTTTTCCAACACGATGACCAACGAGAACCCAACAGAACCCAACAGAGACCCCAAAACACGTCAAAAACACCCCAAACAAGAACGGCATCAACACCAAAACAGGAAGAAAATCCCCCAAAACCATAGATCCACCCCAAAACCACCCTAAACCTACCTGATCTTCTCCAAAACCCACAATCCACTCCTATTTAACATAATGACAAACAAAAACCCAACTAAACCTAATGGAGACCCCAAAACACGTCAAAAAAAGCCCAAACAAGAACAGGATCACGCCAAAAAATAGAAGAAAACCCCAAATACCATAGATCCACCCCAAAGACACCCTAAACCTAACTGATGTTCTCCAAAACCCACAATTTACCCTTTTCCACCATGATGACCAACGAGAACCAAACAAAACCCAACGGAGACCCCAAAACACTTCAAATACACCCCAAAAAAGAACAGGATCACGCCAAAAAATAGAAGAAAACCCCAAATACCATAGATCCACCCCAAAGACACCCTAAACCTACCTGATGTTCTCCTAATCCCAAAGCACACTCCCAACCACCATAAAACACATTAGGAATTCAACGAAACGCAACGGAAACCCCAAAACACTTCAAAATCACCCGAAGAAAGGAGAGGATCACTCCCCCAAAAAGAAGAAAACCCCAAATACCATGAATCCACGCGAAAACTCCCCCTAAACCTACCTGAAGTTCTCCAAAACCCACAATTTACCCTTTTACAACACGATGACCATGGAAAACCCAATGAAACCCAACGGAGACCCCAAAACACGTCAAAAACAACACAAAAAGTACAGGATCATCCCCCCCCCCCCCCAAAAAAAAAAAAAAAACTGAATACCATATATCCACGACAAAACCACCCTAAACCTACCTGATGTTCTCCAAAACCCACAATTTACACTTTTCCACCATGATGACCAATGAGAACGCAAATAAACCCAACAGAGACCACAAAACACGTCAAAAACACCCCAAAAAATATCGGCATCACCCCCAAATCTGGAAGAAAATCCGCCAAAACCATAGATCCACCCCAAAACCACCCTAAACCTACGTGATCTTCTCCAAAACCCACAATCCACTCCTATTTAACATAATGACCAACAAGAACACAACAAAACCCAACGGAGACCCCAAAACACATCAAAAACACCCCAAAAAAAAACAGGTTCGTGCCAAAAAATAGAAGAAAACCCCAAATACAATAGATTTACCCCAAAACCACCCTAAACCTACCTGATGTTCTCCAAAACCCACAATGTACACTTTTCCACCATGATGACCAATGAGAACGCAAATAAACCCAACAGAGACCCCAAAACACGTCAAAAACACCCCAAAAAATATCGGCATCACCCCCAAATCTGGAAGAAAATCCCCCAAAACAATAGATCCACCCCAAAACCACCCTAAACCTACCTGATGTTCTCCAAAACCCACAATTTACACTTTTCCACCATGATGACCAACGAGAACCCAACAAAACAAAACAGAGACCCCAAAAACCTTAAAAAACACCCCAAACAAGAATGGCATCACCCCTACATCTGAAAGAAAATCCGCCAAAACCATAGATCCACCCCAAAACCACCCTAAACCTACCTGATCTTCTCCAAAACCCACAATTTACCCTTTTCCAACACGATGACAAACGAGAACCCACCAAAACCCAACAGAGACCCCAAAACACGTAAAAACACCCCAAAAAAGAACAGGTTCATGCCAAAAAATAAAAGAAAACCCCAAATACCATAGATCCACCCCAAAGACACCCTAAACCTACCTGATGTTCTCCAAAACCCACAATTTACCCTTTTCCACCATGATGACCAACGAGAACCCAACAAAACCCAACAGAGACCCCAAAAAACGTCAAAAACACCCCAAACAAGAACGGCATCACCCCCAAAACTGAAAGAAAATACGCCAAAACCATAGATCCACCCCAAAATCACCCTAAACCTAACTGATGTTCTCCAAAACCCACAATCCACTCCTATTTAACATAATGACAAACAAGAACCCAACTAAACCTAATGGAGACCCCAAAACACGTCAAAAACACACCAAAAAAGAACAGGATCACGCCAAAAAATAGAAGAAAACCCCAAATACCATAGATCCACCTCAAAGACACCCTAAACCTACCTGATGTTCTCCTAATCCCAAAGCACACTCCCAACCACCATAAAACACATTAGGAATTCAACGAAATGCAACGGAAACCCCAAAACACTTCAAAATCACCCGAAGAAAGGAGAGGATCACTCCCCCAAAAAGAAGAAAACCCCAAATACCATGAATCCACGTGAAAACTCCCCCTAAACCTACCTGAAGTTCTCCAAAACCCACAATTTACCCTTTTACAACACGATGACCATGGAAAACCCAATGAAACCCAACGGAGACCCCAAAACACGTCAAAAACAACACAAAAAGTCCTTGATCATCCCCCCCCCCCCAAAAAAAAAAAAACTGAGCACAATATATCCACCCCAAAACCACCCTAAACCTACCTGATGTTCTCCAAAACCCACAATTTACCCTTTTCCACCATGATGACCAACGAGAACTCAACAAAACTAAACAGAGACCTCAAAAACCTTAAAAAATACCCCAAACAAGAATGGCATCACCCCCAAAACTGGAACAAAATCCACCAAAACCATAGATCCACACCAAAACCACCCTAAACCTACCTGATGTTCTCCAAAAACCACAATTTACCCTTTTCCAACACGATGACCAACGAGAACCCAACAGAACCCAACAGAGACCCCAAAAAACGTCAAAAACACCCCAAACAAGAACGGCATCACCCCCAAAACAGGAAGAAAATCCCCCAAAACCATAGATCCACCCCAAAACCACACTAAACCTACCTGATCTTCTCCAAAACCCACAATCCACTCCTATTTAACATAATGACAAACAAAAACCCAACTAAACCTAATGGAGACCCCAAAACACGTCAAAAAAAGCCCAAACAAGAACAGGATCACGCCAAAAAATAGAAGAAAACCCCAAATACCATAGATCCACCCCAAAGACACCCTAAACCTAACTGATGTTCTCCAAAACCCACAATTTACCCTTTTCCACCATGATGACCAACGAGAACCAAACAAAACCCAACGGAGACCCCAAAACACTTCAAATACACCCCAAAAAAGAACAGGATCACGCCAAAAAATAGAAGAAAACCCCAAATACCATAGATCCACCCCAAAGACACCCTAAACCTACCTGATGTTCTCCTAATCCCAAAGCACACTCCCAACCACCATAAAACACATTAGGAATTCAACGAAACGCAACGGAAACCCCAAAACACTTCAAAATCACCCGAAGAAAGGAGAGGATCACTCCCCCAAAAAGAAGAAAACCCCAAATACCATGAATCCACGCGAAAACTCCCCCTAAACCTACCTGAAGTTCTCCAAAACCCACAATTTACCCTTTTACAACACGATGACCATGGAAAACCCAATGAAACTCAACGGAGACCCCAAAACACGTCAAAAACAACACAAAAATTCCAGGATCATCCCCCACGCAAAAAAAAAAAAAAAAAAAAAAAAAAAAAAACTGAATACCATATATCCACGACAAAACCACCCTAAACCTACCTGATGTTCTACAAAACCCACAATTTACCCTTTTCCACCATGATGACCAATGAGAACACAACAAAACCCAACAGAGACCACAAAAAACGTCAAAAACAGCCCAAACAAGAACGGCATCACCCCCAAAACTGGAAGAAAATCCCCCGAAACCATAGATCCACACCAAAACCACCCTAAAACTACCTGATCTTCTCCAAAACCAACAATCCACTCCTATTTAACATAATGACCAACAAGAACACAACAAAACCCAACGGAGACCCCAAAACACTTCAAATACACCCAAAAAAAGAGAAAAGGATCACGCCAAAAAATAGAAGAAAACCCCAAATACCATAGATCCACCTCAAAGACACCCTAAACCTACCTGATGTTCTCCTAATCCCAAAGCACACTCCAAACCACCATAAAACACATTAGGAATTCAACGAAACGCAACGGAAACCCCAAAACACTTCAAAATCACCCGAAGAAAGGAGAGGATCACTCCCCCAAAAAGAAGAAAACCCCAAATACCATGAATCCACGCGAAAACTCCCCCTAAACCTACCTGAAGTTCTCCAAAACCCACAATTTACCCTTTTACAACACGATGACCATGGAAAACCCAATGAAACCCAACGGAGACCCCAAAACACGTCAAAAACAACACAAAAAGTACAGGATCATCCCCCCCCCCCCCAAAAAAAAAAAAAAAACTGAATACCATATATCCACGACAAAACCACCCTAAACCTACCTGATGTTCTCCAAAACCCACAATTTACACTTTTCCACCATGATGACCAACGAGAACCCAACAAAACCCAACGGAGACCCCAAAAAACGTCAAAAACACCCCAAACAAGAACGGCATCACCCCCAAAACTGGAAGAAAATCCACCAAAACCATAGATCCACCCCAAAACCACCCTAAACCTACCTGATGTTCTCCAAAACCCACAATCCACTCCTATTTAACATAATGACAAACAAGAACCCAACTAAACCTAATGGAGACCCCAAAACACGTCAAAAACACCCCAAACAAGAAAAGGATCACCACCAAAACTGGAAGAAAATCCACCAAAACCAGAGATCCACCCCAAAACCACCCTAAACCTACCTGATGTTCTCCAAAACCCACAATCCACTCCTATTTAACATAATGACCAACAAGAACACAACAAAACCCAACGGAGACCCCAAAACACATCAAAAACACCCCAAAAAAGAACAGGTTCATGCCAAAAAATAGAAGAAAACCCCAAATACCATAGATTTACCCCAAAACCACCCTAAACCTACCTGATGTTCTCCAAAACCCACAATGTACACTTTTCCACCATGATGACCAATGAGAACGCAAATAAACCCAACAGAGACCCCAAAACACGTCAAAAACACCCCAAACAAGAAAAGGATCACCACCAAAACTGGAAGAAAATACACCAAAACCATAGATCCACCCCCAAAACCACCCTAAACCTACCTGATGTTCTCCAAAACCCACAATTTACCCTTTTCCACCATGATGACCAATGAGAACGCAAATAAACCCAACAGAGACCCCAAAAACACGTCAAAAACACCCCAAAAAATATCGGCATCACCCCCAAATCTGGACAAAAATCCGCCAAAACCATAGATCCACCCCAAAACCACCCTAAACCTACCTGATCTTCTCCAAAACCCACAATCCACTCCTATTTAACATAATGACCAACAAGAACACAACAAAACCCAACGGAGACCCCAAAACACATCAAAAACACCGCAAAAAAGAACAGGTTCATGCCAAAAAATAGAAGAAAACCCCAAATACCATAGATTTACCCCAAAACCACCCTAAACCTACCTGATGTTCTCCAAAACCCACAATTTACCCTTTTCCACCATGATGACCAACGAGAACCCAACAAAACAAAACAGAGACCCCAAAAACCTTAAAAAACACCCCAAACAAGAACGGCATCACCCCCAAAACTGGAAGAAAATCCCCCAAAACCATAGATCCACCCCAAAACCACCCTAAACCTACCTGATCTTCTCCAAAACCCACAATTTACCCTTTTCCAACACGATGACAAAACGAGAACCCACCAAAACCCAACAGAGACCCCAAAACACGTCAAATACACCCAAAAAAAAAAAGAACAGGATCACGCCAAAAACTAGAAGAAAACCCCAAATACCATAGATCCACCTCAAAGACACCCTAAACCTACCTGATGTTCTCCTAATCCCAAAGCACACTCCCAACCACCATAAAACACAGTAGGAACTCAACGAAACGCAACGGAAACCCCAAAACACTTCAAAATCACCCGAAGAAAGGAGAGGATCACTCCCCAAAAAGAAGAAAACCCCAAATACCATGAATCCACGTGAAAACTCCCCCTAAACCTACCTGAAGTTCTCCAAAACCCACAATTTACCCTTTTACAACACGATGACCATGGAAAACCCAATGAAACACAACGGAGACCCCAAAAAACGTCAAAAACACCCAAACAAGAACGGCATCACCTCCAAAACTGAAAGAAAATACTCCAAAACCATAGATCCACCCCAAAGACACCCTAAACCTACCTGATGTTCTCCTAATCCCAAAGCACACTCCCAACCACCAAAAAACGCATTAGGAACTCAACGAAACGCAACGGAAACCCCAAAACACTTCAAAATCACACGAAGAAAGGAGAGGATCACTCTCCAAAATAGAAGAAAACCCCAAATACCATGAATCCACGCGAAAAACTCCCCCTAAACCTACCTGAATATCTCCAAAAACAGCAATTTACCCTTTTCCACAATGATGACCACGGAAAAACCCAACGAAACCCAACGGAGACCCCAAAACACGTCAAAAACACACCAAAATCAACACAGATGTTAAAAAAAAAAAAAAAAAAAAAAAAAAATGCCAGGATTTAAACCTAAAAAAACCCTTAAACCTACCTGATGTTCTGCAAAACCCACAATCCACTCCTATTTAACATAATGACAAGCAAGAACCCAACAAAACCTAATGGAGACCCCAAAACACGTAAAAAACACCCCAAAAAATATCGGCATCACCCCCAAAACTGGAAGAAAATACACCAAAACCATAGAACCACCCCAAAACCACCCTAAACCTACCTGATGTTCTCCAAAACCCACAATGTACCCTTTTCCACAATGATGACCAATGAGAACGCAACAAAACCCAATAGTGACCCCAAAAAACGTCAAAAACACCCCAAACAAAAACGGCATCACCACCAAAAACTGGAAGAAAATCCCCAAAACCATAGATCCACCCCCAAAAACCACCCTAAACCTACCTGATCTTCTCCAAAACCCACAATCCACTCCTATTTAACATAATGAACAAACAGACCCAACTAAACCTAATGGAGACCCCAAAACATGTCAAAAACACCCCAAAGAAGAACAGGATAACGCCAAAAAATAGAAGAAAACCCCAAATACCATAGATCCACCCCAAAGACACCCTAAACCTAACTGATGTTCTCCAAAACCCACAATTTACCCTTTTCCACCATGATGACCAACGAGAACCAAACAAAACCCAACGGAGACCCCCAAAACACTTCAAATACACCCCAAAAAAGAACAGGATCACGCCAAAAAATAGAAGAAAACCCCAAATACCATAGATCCACCTCAAAGACACCCTAAACCTACCTGATGTTCTCCTAATCCCAAAGCACACTCCCAACCACCATAAAACACATTAGGAACTCAACGAAACGCAACGGAAACCCCAAAACACTTCAAAATCACCCGAAGAAAGGAGAGGATCACTCCCCCAAAAAGAAGAAAACCCCAAATACCATGAATCCACGCGAAAACTCCCCCTAAACCTACCTGAAGTTCTCCAAAACCCACAATTTACCCTTTTCCAACACGATGACCAATGAGAACTCAACAAAACTAAACAGAGACCTCAAAAACCTTAAAAAATACCCCAAACAAGAATGGCATCACCCCCAAAACTGGAAGAAAATCCACCAAAACCATAGATCCACCCCAAAACCACCCTATACCTACCTGATGTTCTCCAACAACCACAATTTACCCTTTTCCAACACGATGACCAACGAGAACCCAACAGAACCCAACAGAGACCCCAAAAAACGTCAAAAACACCCCAAACAAGAATGGCATCACCCCCAAAACTGGAAGAAAATCCCCCAAAACCATAGATCCACCCCAAAACCACACTAAACCTAACTGATCTTCTCCAAAACCCACAATCCACTCCTATTTAACATAATGACAAACAAGAACCCAACTAAACCTTATGGAGACACCAAAACACGTCAAAAACACCCCAAAAAAGAACAGGATCACGCCAAAAAATAGAAGAAAACCCCAAATACCATAGATCCACCTCAAAGACACCATAAACCTACCTGATGTTCTCCTAATCCCAAAGCACACTCCCAACCACCATAAAACACATTAGGAATTCAACGAAACGCAACGGAAACCCCAAAACACTTCAAAATCACCCGAAGAAAGGAGAGGATCACTCCCCCAAAAAGAAGAAAACCCCAAATACCATGAATCCACGCGAAAACTCCCCCTAAACCTACCTGAAGTTCTCCAAAACCCACAATTTACCCTTTTACAACACGATGACCATGGAAAACCCAATGAAACTCAACGGAGACCCCAAAACACGTCAAAAACAACACAAAAAGTCCAGGATCATCCCCCACGCAAAAAAAAAAAAAAAAAAAAAAAAAAAAAAAAAAAACAACTGAGTACCATATATCCACCCCAAAACCACCCTAAACCTACCTGATGTTCTACAAAACCCACAATGTACACTTTTCCACCATGATGACCAATGAGAACACAACAAAACCCAACAGAGACCGCAAAAAACGTCAAAAACACCCCAATCAAGAACGGCATCACCCCCAAAACTGGAAGAAAATCCCCCAAAACCATAGATCCACCCCAAAACCACCCTAAAACTACCTGATCTTCTCCAAAACCAACAATCCACTCCTATTTAACATAATGACCAACAAGAACACAACAAAACCCAACGGAGACCACAAAACACTTCAAATACACCCAAAAAAAGAGTAAAGGATCACGACAAAAAATAGAAGAAAATCCCAAATACCATAGATCCACCTCAAAGACACCCTAAACCTACCTGATGTTCTCCTAATCCCAAAGCACACTCCCAACCACCATAAAACACATTAGGAATTCAACGAAACGCAACGGAAACCCCAAAACACTTCAAAATCACACGAAGAAAGGAGAGGATCACTCCCCCCAAAAGAAGAAAACCCCAAATACCATGAATCCACGCGAAAACTCCCCCTAAACTTACCTGAAGTTCTCCAAAACCCACAATTTACCCTATTAATACACGATGACCATGGAAAACCCAATGAAACCCAACGGAGACCCCAAAACACGTCAAAAACAACACAAAAAGTCCAGGATCATCCCCCCCACCCCCCAAAAAAAAAAAAAAAAAAAAAAAACTGAGTACCATATATCCACCCCGAAACCACCCTAAACCTACCTGATGTTCTCCAAAACCCACAATTTACACTTTTCCACCATGATGACCAACGAGAACCCAACAAAACCAAACAGAGACCAAAAAAACCTTAAAAAATACCCCAAACAAGAATGGCATCACCCCCAAAACTGGAAGAAAATCCCCCAAAACCATAGATCCACCCCAAAACCACCCTAAACCTACCTGATCTTCTCCAAAACCCACAATTTACCCTTTTCCACCATTATAACCAACGAGAACCCAACAAAACCCAACGGAGACCCCAAAAAAGGTCAAAAACACCCCAAACAAGAACGGCATCACCCCCAAAACTGGAAGAAAATCCGCCAAAACCATAGATCCACCCCAAAACCACCCTAAACCTACCTGATGTTCTCCAAAAACCACAATTTACCCTTTTCCAACACGATGACCAACGAGAACCCAACAGAACCCAACAGAGACCCCAAAAAACGTCAAAAACACCCCAAACGAGAACGGCATCACCCCCAAAACTGGAAGAAAATCCCCCAAAACCATAGATCCACCCCAAAACCACCCTAAACCTACCTGATGTTCTCCAAAACCCACAATCCACTCCTATTTAACATAATGACAAACAAGAACCCAAAGAAACCTAATGGAGACCCCAAAACACGTCAAAACACCCCAAAAAATATCGGCATCACCCCGAAAACTGGAAGAAAATCCCCCAAAACCATAGCTCCACCCCAAAGACACCCTAAACCTACCTGATGTTCTCCAAAACCCACAATTTACCCTTTTCCACCATGATGACCAACGAGAACCCAACAAAACCCAACAGAGACCCCAAAAAACGTCAAAAACACCCCAAACAAGAACGGCATCACCCCCAAAACTGAAAGAAAATACGCCAAAACCATAGATCCACCCAAAACCCACCCTAAACCTACCTGATGTTCTCCAAAACACACAATCCACACCTATTTAACATAAAGACCAACAGGAACCCAACAGAACCCAACAGAGACCCCAAAACACGTCAAATACACCCAAAAAAAAAAAAGAACAGGATCACGCCAAAAACTAGAAGAAAACCCCAAATACCATAGATCCACCTCAAAGACACCCTAAACCTACCTGATGTTCTCCTAATCCCAAAGCACACTCCCAACCACCATAAAACACAGTAGGAACTCAACGAAACGCAACGGAAACCCCAAAACACTTCAAAATCACCCGAAGAAAGGAGAGGATCACTCCCCCAAAAAGAAGAAAACCCCAAATACCATGAATCCACGTGAAAACTCCCCCTAAACCTACCTGAAGTTCTCCAAAACCCACAATTTACCCTTTTACAACACGATGACCATGGAAAACCCAATGAAACACAACGGAGACACCAAAACACGTCAAAAACAACACAAAAAGTACAGGATCATCCCCCCCCCCCCCCCCCAAAACAAAACAAAAAAAAAAAACTGAATACCATATATCCACGACAAAACCACCCTAAACCTACCTGATGTTCTCCAAAACCCACAATTTACCCTTTTCCACCATGATGACCAACGAGAACCAAACAAAACCAAACAGAGACCCCAAAAACCTTAAAAAACACCCCAAACAAGAATGGCATCACCCCTACAACTGAAAGAAAATCCGACAAAACCATAGATCCACCCCAAAACCACCCTAAAACTACCAGATGTTCTACAAAAACCACAATCCACTCCTATTTAACATAATGACAAAAAAGAACAAAACAAAACCTAATGGAGACACCAAAACACGTCAAAAACACCCCAAAAAATATCGGCATCACCCCCAAAACTGGAAGAAAATACACCAAAACCATAGATCCACCCCAAAACCACCCTAAACCTACCTGATGTTCTCCAAAACCCACAATTTACCCTTTTCCACCATGATGACCAACGAGAACCCAACAAAACCCAACGGAGACCCCAAAAAACGTCAAAAACACCCAAACAAGAACGGCATCACCTCCAAAACTGAAAGAAAATACTCCAAAACCATAGATCCACCCCAAAGACACCCTAAACCTACCTGATGTTCTCCTAATCCCAAAGCACACTCCCAACCACCATAAAACGCATTAGGAACTCAACGAAACGCAACGGAAACCCCAAAACACTTCAAAATCACACGAAGAAAGGAGAGGATCACTCTCCAAAATAGAAGAAAACCCCAAATACCATGAATCCACGCGAAAACTCCCCCTAAACCTACCTGAATATCTCCAAAAACAGCAATTTACCCTTTTCCACAATGATGACCACGGAAAACCCAACGAAACCCAACGGAGACCCCAAAACACGTCAAAAACACACCAAAATCAACACAGATGTTAAAAAAAAAAAAAAAATGCCAGGATTTAAACCTAAAAAAACCCTTAAACCTACCTGATGTTCTGCAAAACCCACAATCCAATCCTATTTAACATAATGACAAACAAGAACCCAACAAAACCTAATGGAGACCCCAAAACACGTCAAAAACACCCCAAAAATATCGGCATCACCCCAAAACTGGAAGAAAATGCGCCAAAACCATAGATCCACTCCAAAACCACCCTAAACCTACCTGATGCTCTCCAAAACCCACAATTTACAACTTTTCCACCATGATGACCAACGAGAACCCAACAAAACGCAACAGAGACCCCAAACAAAGGCATAAACACCCCAAAAATACAGGATCATTCCCCAAAATGAAAGAAAACTCAAAAAGCCATAGTTCCACCCCAAAAGTACCCCTAAACCTACCTGATGTTCTCCAAAACCCACAATCCAATCCTATTTAACATAATGACAAACAAGAACCTAACAAAAACTAATGGAGACCCCAAAACACGTCAAAAACAACACAAAAAGTAAAGGATCATCACCCCCCCAAAAAAAAAAAAAAAAAAAAAGAAAACTGACTACCATATATCCACCCCCAAAACCACCCTAAACCTACCTGATCTTCTCCAAAACCCACAATCCACTCCTATTTAACATAATGACCAACAAGAACACAACAAAACACAACGGAGACCCCAAAACACATCAAAAACACCCCAAAAAAGAACAGGTTCATGCCAAAAAATAGAAGAAAACACCAAATACCATAGATCCACCCCAAAGACACCCTAAACCTACCTGATCTTCTCCAAAAACCACAATGTACACTTTTCCACCATGATGACCAATGAGAACGCAAATAAACCCAACAGAGACCCCAAAAAACGTCAAAAACACCCCAAAAAATATCGGCATCACCCACAATACTGGACGAAAATACGCCAAAACCATAGATCCACCCCAAAACCACCCTAAACCTACCTGATGTTCTACAAAACCCACAATCCACTCCTATTTAACATAATGACAAACAAGAACCCAACAAAACCTAATGGAGACCCCAAAACACGTAAAAACACCACAAAAAATATCGGCATCACCCCCAAAACTGGAAGAAAATCCCCCAAAACCATAGATCCACCCCAAAACCACCCTAAACCTACCTGATCTTCTCCAAAACCCACAATTTACCCTTTTCCAACACGATAACCTACGAGAACCCAACAAAACCCAACGGAGACCCCAAAAAACGTCAAAAACACCCCAAACAAGAACGGCATCACCACCAAAACTGGAAGAAAATCCCCCAAAACCATAGATCCACCCCAAAACCACCCTAAACCTACCTGATCTTCTCCAAAACCCACAATCCACTCCTATTTAACATAATGACAAACAAGAACCCAACTAAACCTAATGGAGACCCCAAAACACGTCAAAAACACCCCAAACAAGAAAAGGATCACCACCAAAACTGGAAGAAAATACACCAAAACCATAGATTCCACCCCAAAACCACCCTAAACCTAACTGATGTTCTCCAAAACCCACAATTTACCCTTTTCCACCATGATGACCAACGAGAACCAAACAAAACCCAACGGAGACCCCAAAACACTTCAAATACACCCCAAAAAAGAACAGGATCACGCCAAAAAATAGAAGAAAACCCCAAATACCATAGATCCACCCCAAAGACACCCTAAACCTACCTGATGTTCTCCTAATCCCAAAGCACACTCCCAACCATCATAAAACACATTAGGAATTAAACGAAACGCAACGGAAACCCCAAAACACTTCAAAATCACCCGAAGAAAGGAGAGGATCACTCCCCCAAAAAGAAGAAAACCCCAAATACCATGAATCCACGTGAAAACTCCCCCTAAACCTACCTGAAGTTCTCCAAAACCCACAATTTACCCTATTAAAACACGATGACCATGGAAAACCCAATGAAACCCAACAGAGACCCCAAAACACGTCAAAAACAACACAAAAAGTCCAGGATCATCCCCCCCAAAAAAAAAAAAAAAAAAAAAAAACTGAATACCATATATCCACGACAAAACCACCCTAAACCTACCTGATGTTCTACAAAACCCACAATTTACCCTTTTCCACCATGATAACCAACGAGAACCCAACAAAACCAAACAGAGACGCCAAAAACCTTAAAAAATACCCCAAACAAGAATGGCATCACCCCCAAAACTGGAAGAAAATCCCCCAAAACCATAGATCCACCCCAAAACCACCCTAAACCTACCTGATCTTCTCCAAAACCCACAATTTACCCTTTTCCACCATGATAACCAACGAGAACCAAACCAAAACCCAACGGAGACCCCAAAAAACGTCAAAAACACCCCGAACAAGAACGGCATCACCCCCAAAACTGGAAGAAAATCCGCCAAAACAATAGATCCACCCCAAAACCACCCTAAACCTACCTGATGTTCTCCAAAAAAACACAATTTACCCTTTTCCACCATGATAACCTACGAGAACCCAACAAAACCCAACGGAGACCCCAAAAAACGTCAAAAACACCCCAATCAAGAACGACATCACCCCCAAAACAGGAAGAAATCCCCCAAAACCATAGATCCACCCCAAAACCACCTTAAACCTACCTGATGTTCTCCAAAACCCACAATCCACTCCTATTTAACATAATGACAAACAAGAACCCAACTAAACCTAATGGAGACCCCAAAACACGTCAAAAACACCCCAAACAAGAAAAGGATCACCACCAAAACTGGAAGAAAATACACCAAAACCATGGATCCACCCCAAAACCACCCTAAACCTAACTGATGTTCTCCAAAACCCACAATTTACCCTTTTCCACCATGATGACCAACGAGAACCAAACAAAACCCAACGGAGACCCCAAAACACTTCAAATACACCCCAAAAAAGAACAGGATCACGCCAAAAAATAGAAGAAAACCCCAAATACCATAGATCCACCCCAAAGACACCCTAAACCTACCTGATGTTCTCCTAATCCCAAAGCACACTCCCAACCATCATAAAACACATTAGGAATTCAACGAAACGCAACGGAAACCCCAAAACACTTCAAAATCACACGAAGAAAGGAGAGGATCACTCCCCCAAAAAGAAGAAAACCCCAAATACCATGAATCCACGCGAAAACTCCCCCTAAACCTACCTGAAGTTCTCCAAAACCCACAATTTACCCTTTTACAACACGATGACCATGGAAAACCCAATGAAACCCAACGGAGACCCCAAAACACGTCAAAAACAACACAAAAAGTCCAGGATCATCCCCCCCCCCCCCAAAAAAAAAACAAAAAAACTGAATACCATATATCTACGACAAAACCACCCTAAACCTACCTGATGTTCTCCAAAACCCACAATTTACACTTTTCCACCATGATGACCAACGAGAACCCAACAAAACCAAACAGAGACGCCGAAAACCTTAAAAAATACCCCAAACAAGAATGGCATCACCCCCAAAACTGGAAGAAAATCCCCCAAAACAATAGATCACCCCAAAACCACCCTAAACCTACCTGATCTTCTCCAAAACCCACAATTTACACTTTTCCACCATGATAACCAACGAAAACACAACAAAACCCAACGGAGACCCCGAAAAACGTCAAAAACACCCCAAACAAGAACGGCATCACCCCCAAAACTGGAAGAAAATCCCCCAAAACCATAGATCCACCCCAAAGCCACCCTAAACCTACCTGATCTTCTCCAAAACCCACAATCCACTCCTATTTAACATAATGACAAACAAGAACCCAACTAAACCTAATGGAGACCCCAAAACACGTCAAAAACACCCCAAACAAGAAAAGGATCACCACCAAAACTGGAAGAAAATACACCAAAACCATAGATCCACCCCAAAACCACCCTAAACCTAACTGATGTTCTCCAAAACCCACAATTTACCCTTTTCCACCATGATGACCAACAAGAACCAAACAAAACCCAACGGAGACCCCAAAACACTTCAAATACACCCCAAAAAAGAACAGGATCACGCCAAAAAATAGAAGAAAACCCCAAATACCATAGATCCACCCCAAAGACACCCTAAACCTACCTGATGTTCTCCTAATCCCAAAGCACACTCCCAACCACCATAAAACACATTAGGAATTCAACGAAACGCAACAGAAACCCCAAAACACTTCAAAATCACCCGAAGAAAGGAGAGGATCACTCCCCCAAAAAGAAGAAAACCCCAAATACCATGAATCCACGCGAAAAATCCCCCTAAACCTACCTGAAGTTCTCCAAAACCCACAATTTACACTTTTCCACCATGATGACCAACGAGAACCCAACAAAACCAAACAGAGACCAAAAAAACCTTAAAAAATACCCCAAACAAGAATGGCATCACCCCCAAAACTGGAAGAAAATACGCCAAAACCATAGATCCACCCCAAAGACACCCTAAACCTACCTGATCTTCTCCAAAACCCACAATTTACCCTTTTCCACCATGATAACCTACGAGAACCCAACAAAACCCAACAGAGACCCCAAAAAACGTCAAAAACACCCCAAACAAGAACGGCATCACCCCCAAAACTGGAAGAAAATCCCCCAAAACCATAGATCCACCCCAAAACCACCCTAAACCTACCTGATCTTCTCCAAAACCCACAATCCACTCCTATTTAACATAATGACAAACAAGAACCCAACTAAACCTAATGGAGACACCAAAACACGTCAAAAACACCCCAAACAAGAAAAGGATCACCACCAAAACTGGAAGAAAATACACCAAAACCATAGATCCACCCCAAAACCACCCTAAACCTACCTGATGTTCTCCAAAACCCACAATCCACTCCTATTTAACATAATGACAAACAAGAACCCAACTAAACCTAATGGAGACCCCAAAACACGTCAAAAACACCCCAAACAAGAAAAGGATCACCACCAAAACTGGAAGAAAATACACCAAAACCATAGATCCACCCCAAAACCACCCTAAACCTAACTGATGTTCTCCAAAAACCACAATTTACACTTTTACAACACGATGACCATGGAAAACCCAATGAAACCCAACGGAGACCCCAAAACACGTCAAAAACAACACAAAAAGTCCAGGATCATGCCCCCCCCCAAAAAAAAAAAAAAAGAAAAACTGAATACCATATATCCACGACAAAACCACCCTAAACCTACCTGATGTTCTCCAAAACCACAATTTACAATTTTCCACCATGATGACCAACGAGAACCAAACAAAACCAAACAGAGACCCCAAAAAACGTCAAAAAATACCCCAAACAAGAATGGCATCACCACCAAAACTGGAAGAAAATCCCCCAAAACCATAGATCCACCCCAAAACCACCCTAAACCTACCTGATCTTCTCCAAAACCCACAATTTACCCTTTTCCACCATGATAACCTACGAGAACCCAACAAAACCCAACGGAGACCCCAAAAAACGTCAAAAACCCCCAAAAAAGAACGGCATCACCCCCAAAACTGGAAGAAAATCCCCCAAAACCATAGATCCACCCCAAAACCACCCGAAACCTACCTGATGTTCTCCAAAACCCACAATCCACTCCTATTTAACATAATGACAAACAAGAACCCAACAAAACCTAATGGAGACCCCAAAACACGTCAAAAACACCCCAAACAAGAAAAGGATCACCACCAAAACTGGAAGAAAATACACCAAAACCATAGATCCACCCCAAAACCACCCTAAACCTAACTGATGTTCTCCAAAACCCACAATTTACCCTTTTCCACCATGATGACCAACGAGAACCAAACAAAACCCAACGGAGACCCCAAAACACTTCAAATACACCCCAAAAAAGAACAGGATCACGCCAAAAAATAGAAGAAAACCACAAATACCATAGATCCAACCCAAAGACACCCTAAACCTACCTGATGTTCTCCTAATCCCAAAGCACACTCCCAACCATCATAAAACACATTAGGAATTCAACGAAACGCAACGGAAACCCCAAAACACTTCAAAATCACCCGAAGAAAGGAGAGGATCACTCCCCCAAAAAGAAGAAAACCCCAAATACCATGAATCCACGCGAAAACTCCCCCTAAACCTACCTGAAGTTCTCCAAAACCCACAATTTACCCTTTTACAACACGATGACCATGGAAAACCCAATGAAACCCAACGGAGACCCCAAAACACGTCAAAAACAACACAAAAAGTCCAGGATCATCCCCTCCCCCGCCCAAAAAAAAAAAAAAAAACCTGAATACCATATATCCACGACAAAACCACCCTAAACCTACCTGATGTTCTCCAAAAACCACAATTTACACTTTTCCACCATGATGACCAACGAGAACCCAACAAAACCAAACAGAGACCAAAAAAAACTTAAAAAATACCACAAACAAGAATGCATCACACCCAAAACTGGAAGAAAATCCCCCAAAACCATAGATCCACCCCAAAACCACCCTAAACCTACCTGATCTTCTCCAAAACCCACAATTTACCCTTTTCCACCATGATAACCAACGAGAACCCAACAAAACCCAACGGAGACCCCAAAAAACGTCAAAAACACCCCAAACAAGAACGGCATCACCCCCAAAACTGGAAGAAAATCCCCCAAAACCATAGATCCACCCCAAAACCACCCTAAACCTACCTGATCTTCTCCAAAACCCACAATCCACACCTATTTAACATAATGACAAACAAGAACACAACAAAACCTAATGGAGACACCAAAACACGTCAAAAACACCCCAAACAAGAAAAGGATCACCACCAAAACTGGAAGAAAATACACCAAAACCATAGATCCACCCCAAAACCACCCTAAACCTAACTGATGTTCTCCAAAAACCACAATTTACCCTTTTACAACACGATGACCATGGAAAACCCAATGAAACCCAACGGAGACCCCAAAACACGTCAAAAACAACACAAAAAGTCCAGGATCATGCCCCCCCCCCAAAAAAAAAAAAAAGAAAAACTGAATACCATATATCCACGACAAAACCACCCTAAACCTACCTGATGTTCTCCAAAACCACAATTTACACTTTTCCACCATGATGACCAACGAGAACCCAACAAAACCAAACAGAGACCCCAAAAAACGTCAAAAAATACCCCAATCAAGAATGGCATCACCCCCAAAACTGGAAGAAAATACACCAAAACCATAGATCCACCCCAAAACCACCCTAAACCTAACTGATGTTCTCCAAAAACCACAATTTACCCTTTTCCAACACGATGACCAACGAGAACCAAACAAAACCAAACGGAGACCCCAAAACACTTCAAATACACCCCAAAAAAGAACAGGATCACGCCAAAAAATAGAAGAAAACCCCAAATACCATAGATCCACCCCAAAGACACCCTAAACCTACCTGATGTTCTCCTAATCCCAAAGCACACTCCCAACCACCATAAAACACATTAGGAATTCAACGAAACGCAACGGAAACCCCAAAACACTTCAAAATCACCCGAAGAAAGGAGAGGATCACTCCCCCAAAAAGAAGAAAACCCCAAATACCATGAATCCACGCGAAAACTCCCCCTAAACTTACCTGAAGTTCTCCAAAACCCACAATTTACCCTTTTACAACACGATGACCATGTAAAACCCAATGAAACCCAACGGAGACCCCAAAACACGTCAAAAACAACACAAAAAAGTCCAGGATCATCCCCCCCCACCCCAAAAAAAAAAAAAAAACAAAAAACTGAATACCATATATCCACCCCAAAACCACCCTAAACCTACCTGATGTTCTACAAAACCCACAATTTACCCTTTTCCACCATGATGACCAATGAGAACACAACAAAACCCAACAGAGACCCCAAAAACCTTAAAAAACACCCCAAACAAAAATGGCATCACCCCCAAAACTGGAAGAAAATCCCCCAAAACCATAGATCCACCCCAAAACCACCCTACACATACCTGATGTTCTCCAAAACCCACAATTTACCCTTTTCCACCATGATAACCTACGAGAACCCAACAAAACCCAACGGAGACCCCAAAAAACGTCAAAAACACCCCAAACAAGAACGGCATCACCCCCAAAACTGGAAGAAAATCCCCCAAAACCATAGATCCACCCCAAAACCACCCTAAACCTACCTGATCTTCTCCAAAACCCACAATCCACTCCTATTTAACATAATGACAAACAAGAACCCAACTAAACCTAATGGAGACCCCAAAACACGTCAAAAACACCCCAAACAAGAAGAGGATCACCACCAAAACTGGAAGAAAATACACCAAAACCATAGATCCACCCCAAAACCACCCTAAACCTAACTGATGTTCTCCAAAACCCACAATTTACCCTTTTCCACCATGATGACCAACGAGAACCAAACAAAACCCAACGGAGACCCCAAAACACTTCAAATACACCCCAAAAAAGAACAGGATCACGCCAAAAAATAGAAGAAAACCCCAAATACCATAGATCCACCCCAAAGACACCCTAAACCTACCTGATGTTCTCCTAATCCCAAAGCACACTCCCAACCACCATAAAACACATTAGGAACTCAACGAAACGCAACGGAAACCCCAAAACACTTCAAAATCACCCGAAGAAAGGAGAGGATCACTCCCCCAAAAAGAAGAAAACCCCAAATACCATGAATCCACGCGAAAACTCCCCCTAAACCTACCTGAAGTTCTCCAAAAACCAAAATTTACCCTTTTACAACACGATGACCATGGAAAACCCAATGAAACCCAACGGAGACCCCAAAACACGTCAAAAACAACACAAAAAGTCCAGGATCATGCCCCCCCCCCAAAAAAAAAAAAAAAAAAAAAAAACTGAATACCATATATCCACCCCAAAACCACCCTAAACCTACCTGATGTTCTCCAAAACCCACAAATTACCCTTTTCCACCATGATGACCAATGAGAACCCAACAAAACCCAACACAGACCCCAAAAACCTTAAAAAACACCCCAAACAAGAATGGCATCACCCCCAAAACTGGAAGAAAATCCCCCAAAACCATAGATCCACCCCAAAACCACCCTAAACCTACCTGATGTTCTCCAAAACCCACAATTTACTCTTTTCCACCATGATAACCAACGAGAACCCAACAAAACCCAACGGAGACCCCAAAAAACGTCAAAAACACCCCAAACAAGAACGGCATCACCCCCAAAACTGGAAGAAAATCCCCCAAAACCATAGATCCACCCAAAACCACCCTAAACCTACCTGATGTTCTCCAAAACCCACAATCCACTCCTATTTAACATAATGACAAACAAGAACCCAACTAAACCTAATGGAGACCCAAAACACGTCAAAAACACCCCAAACAAGAAAGGATCACCACCAAAACTGGAAGAAAATACACCAAAACCATAGATCCACCCCAAACCACCCTAAACCTAACTGATGTTCTCCAAAAACCACAATTTACAACTTTTACAACACGATGACCATGGAAAACCCAATGAAACCCAACGGAGACCCCAAAACACGTCAAAAACAACACAAAAAGTCCAGGATCATGCCCCCCCCAAAAAAAAAAAAAAAGAAAAACTGAATACCATATATCCACGACAAAACCACCCTAAACCTACCTGATGTTCTCCAAAACCACAATTTACAATTTTCCACCATGATGACCAACGAGAACCAAACAAAACCAAACAGAGACCCCAAAAAACGTCAAAAAATACCCCAAACAAGAATGGCATCACCACCAAAACTGGAAGAAAATCCCCCAAAACCATAGATCCACCCCAAAACCACCCTAAACCTACCTGATCTTCTCCAAAACCCACAATTTACCCTTTTCCACCATGATAACCTACGAGAACCCAACAAAACCCAACGGAGACCCCAAAAAACGTCAAAAACCCCCAAAAAAGAACGGCATCACCCCCAAAACTGGAAGAAAATCCCCCAAAACCATAGATCCACCCCAAAACCACCCGAAACCTACCTGATGTTCTCCAAAACCCACAATCCACTCCTATTTAACATAATGACAAACAAGAACCCAACTAAACCTAATGGAGACCCCAAAACACGTCAAAAACACCCCAAACAAGAAAAGGATCACCACCAAAACTGGAAGAAAATACACCAAAACCATAGATCCACCCCAAAACCACCCTAAACCTAACTGATGTTCTCCAAAACCCACAATTTACCCTTTTCCACCATGATGACCAACGAGAACCAAACAAAACCCAACGGAGACCCCAAAACACTTCAAATACACCCCAAAAAAGAACAGGATCACGCCAAAAAATAGAAGAAAACCACAAATACCATAGATCCAACCCAAAGACACCCTAAACCTACCTGATGTTCTCCTAATCCCAAAGCACACTCCCAACCATCATAAAACACATTAGGAATTCAACGAAACGCAACGGAAACCCCAAAACACTTCAAAATCACCCGAAGAAAGGAGAGGATCACTCCCCCAAAAAGAAGAAAACCCCAAATACCATGAATCCACGCGAAAACTCCCCCTAAACCTACCTGAAGTTCTCCAAAACCCACAATTTACCCTTTTACAACACGATGACCATGGAAAACCCAATGAAACCCAACGGAGACCCCAAAACACGTCAAAAACAACACAAAAAGTCCAGGATCATCCCCTCCCCCGCCCAAAAAAAAAAAAAAAACCTGAATACCATATATCCACGACAAAACCACCCTAAACCTACCTGATGTTCTCCAAAAACCACAATTTACACTTTTCCACCATGATGACCAACGAGAACCCAACAAAACCAAACAGAGACCAAAAAAAACTTAAAAAATACCACAAACAAGAATGCATCACACCCAAAACTGGAAGAAAATCCCCCAAAACCATAGATCCACCCCAAAACCACCCTAAACCTACCTGATCTTCTCCAAAACCCACAATTTACCCTTTTCCACCATGATAACCAACGAGAACCCAACAAAACCCAACGGAGACCCCAAAAAACGTCAAAAACACCCCAAACAAGAACGGCATCACCCCCAAAACTGGAAGAAAATCCCCCAAAACCATAGATCCACCCCAAAACCACCCTAAACCTACCTGATCTTCTCCAAAACCCACAATCCACACCTATTTAACATAATGACAAACAAGAACACAACAAAACCTAATGGAGACACCAAAACACGTCAAAAACACCCCAAACAAGAAAAGGATCACCACCAAAACTGGAAGAAAATACACCAAAACCATAGATCCACCCCAAAACCACCCTAAACCTACCTGATGTTCTCCTAATCCCAAAGCACACTCCCAACCACCATAAAACACATTAGGAACTCAACGAAACGCAACGGAAACCCCAAAACACTTCAAAATCACCCGAAGAAAGGAGAGGATCACTCCCCCAAAAAGAAGAAAACCCCAAATACCATGAATCCACGCGAAAACTCCCCCTAAACCTACCTGAAGTTCTCCAAAAACCAAAATTTACCCTTTTACAACACGATGACCATGGAAAACCCAATGAAACCCAACGGAGACCCCAAAACACGTCAAAAACAACACAAAAAGTCCAGGATCATGCCCCCCCCCCAAAAAAAAAAAAAAAAAAAAAAAACTGAATACCATATATCCACCCCAAAACCACCCTAAACCTACCTGATGTTCTACAAAACCCACAAATTACCCTTTTCCACCATGATGACCAATGAGAACCCAACAAAACCCAACACAGACCCCAAAAACCTTAAAAAACACCCCAAACAAGAATGGCATCACCCCCAAAACTGGAAGAAAATCCCCCAAAACCATAGATCCACCCCAAAACCACCCTAAACCTACCTGATGTTCTCCAAAACCCACAATTTACTCTTTTCCACCATGATAACCAACGAGAACCCAACAAAACCCAACGGAGACCCCAAAAAACGTCAAAAACACCCCAAACAAGAACGGCATCACCCCCAAAACTGGAAGAAAATCCCCCAAAACCATAGATCCACCCCAAAACCACCCTAAACCTAACTGATGTTCTCCAAAACCCACAATCCACTCCTATTTAACAAAATGACCAACAAGAACACAACAAAACCCAACGGAGACCCCAAAACACTTCAAATACACCCAAAAAAAGAGAAAAGGATCACGCCAAAAAATAGAAGAAAACCCCAAATACCATAGATCCACCCCAAAGACACCCTAAACCTACCTGATGTTCTCCTAATCCCAAAGCACACTCCCAACCACCATAAAACACATTAGGAACTCAACGAAACGCAACGGAAACCCCAAAACACTTCAAAATCACCCGAAGAAAGGAGAGGATCACTCCCCCAAAAAGAAGAAAACCCCAAATACCATGAATCCACGCGAAAACTCCCCCTAAACTTACCTGAAGTTCTCCAAAACCCACAATTTACCCTTTTACAACACGATGACCATGTAAAACCCAATGAAACCCAACGGAGACCCCAAAACACGTCAAAAACAACACAAAAAGTCCAGGATCATCCCCCCCCACCCCAAAAAAAAAAAAAAAAAAAAAAAAACTGAGTACCATATATCCACCCCAAAACCACCCTAAACCTACCTGATGTTCTACAAAACCCACAATTTACCCTTTTCCACCATGATGACCAATGAGAACACAACAAAACCCAACAGAGACCCCAAAAACCTTAAAAAACACCCCAAACAAGAATGGCATCACCCCCAAAACTGGAAGAAAATCCCCCAAAACCATAGATCCACCCCAAAACCACCCTACACATACCTGATGTTCTCCAAAACCCACAATTTACACTTCTCCAACACGATGACCAACGAGAACCCAACAAAACCCATCAGAGACCCCAAAAAAAGTAAAAAACACCCCAAACAAGAACGGCATCACCCCCAAAACTGGAAGAAAATCCCCCAAAACCATAGATCCACCCCAAAACCACCCTAAAACTACCGGATGTTCTCCAAAACCCACAATCCACTCCTATTTATAAAAATGACCAACAAGAACACAACAAAACCCAACGGAGACCCCAAAACACTTCAAATACACCCAAAAAAAGAGAAAAGGATCACGCCAAAAAATAGAAGAAAACCCCAAATACCATAGATCCACCCCAAAGACACCCTAAACCTACCTGATGTTCTCCTAATCCCAAAGCACACTCCCAACCACCATAAAACACATTAGGAACTCAACGAAACGCAACGGAAACCCCAAAACACTTCAAAATCACCCGAAGAAAGGAGAGGATCACTCCCCCAAAAAGAAGAAAACCCCAAATACCATGAATCCATGCGAAAACTCCCCCTAAACCTACCTGAAGTTCTCCAAAACCCACAATTTACCCTTTTACAACACGATGACCATGTAAAACCCAATGAAACCCAACGGAGACCCTAAAACCTTAAAAAATACCCCAAACAAGAATGGCATCACCCCCAAAACTGGAAGAAAATCCCCCAAAACCATAGATCCACCCCAAAACCACCCTAAACCTACCTGATCTTCTCCAAAACCCACAATTTACACTTTTCCACTATGATAACCAACGAGAACCCAACAAAACCCAACAGAGACCCCAAAAACCTTAAAAAACACCCCAAACAAGAACGGCATCACCCCCAAAACTGGAAGAAAATCCCCCAAAACCATAGATCCACCCCAAAACCACCCTACACATACCTGATGTTCTCCAAAAACCACAATTTACCCTTTTCCAACACGATGACCAACGAGAACCCAACAGAACCCAACAGAGACCCCAAAAAACGTCAAAAACACCCCAAACAAGAACAGGATCACGCCAAAAAATAGAAGAAAACCCCAAATACCATAGATCCTCCCCAAAGACACCCTAAACCTACCTGATGTTCTCCAAAACCCACAATTTACCCTTTTCCACCATGATGACCAACGAGAACCAAACAAAACCCAACGGAGACCCCAAAACACTTCAAATACACCCCAAAAAAGAACAGGATCACGCCAAAAAATAGAAGAAAACCCCAAATACCATAGATCCACCCCAAAGACACCCTAAACCTACCTGATGTTCTCCTAATCCCAAAGCACACTCCCAACCACCATAAAACACATTAGGAATTCAACGAAACGCAACGGAAACCCCAAAACACTTCAAAATCACCCGAAGAAAGGAGAGGATCACTCCCCCAAAAAGAAGAAAACCCCAAATACCATGAATCCACGCGAAAACTCCCCCTAAACCTACCTGAAGTTCTCCAAAAACCAAAATTTACCCTTTTACAACACGATGACCATGGAAAACCCAATGAAACCCAACGGAGACCCCAAAACACGTCAAAAACAACACAAAAAGTCCAGGATCATCCCCCCCCCCCCAAAAAAAAAAAAACAACAAAAAAAACTGAGTACCATATATCCACCCCAAAACCACCCTAAACCTACCTGATGTTCTCCAAAAACCACAATTTACCCTTTTCCACCATGATGACCGATGAGAACACAACAAAACCCAACAGAGACCCCAAAAACCTTAAAAAACACCCCAAACAAGAATGGCATCACCCCCAAAACTGGAAGAAAATCCCCCAAAACCATAGATCCACCCCAAAACCACCCTAAACCTACCTGATCTTCTCCAAAACACACAATTTACCCTTTTCCACCATGATAACCTACGAGAACCCAACAAAACCCAACGGAGACCCCAAAAAACGTCAAAAACACCCCAAACAAGAACGGCATCACCCCCAAAACTGGAAGAAAATCCCCCAAAACCATAGATCCACCCCAAAACCACCCTAAACCTACCTGATGTTCTCCAAAACCCACAATCCACTCCTATTTAACATAATGACAAACAAGAACCCAACTAAACCTAATGGAGACCCCAAAACACGTCAAAAACACCCCAAACAAGAAAAGGATCACCACCAAAACTGGAAGAAAATACACCAAAACCATAGATCCACCCCAAAACCACCCTAAACCTAACTGATGTTCTCCTAATCCCAAAGCACACTCCCAACCACCATAAAACACATTAGGAATTCAACGAAACGCAACGGAAACCCCAAAACACTTCAAAATCACCCGAAGAAAGGAGAGGATCACTCCCCCAAAAAGAAGAAAACCCCAAATACCATGAATCCACGCGAAAACTCCCCCTAAACCTACCTGAAGTTCTCCAAAACCCACAATTTACCCTTTTACAACACGATGACCATGGAAAACCCAATGAAACCCAACAGAGACCCCAAAACACGTCAAAAACAACACAAAAAGTCCAGGATCATCCCCCCCCCCCCCCAAAAAAAAAAAAAAAAAAACTGAATACCATATATCCACGACAAAACCACCCTAAACATACCTGATGTTCTCCAAAACCCACAATTTACACTTTTCCACCATGATGACCAATCAGAACCCAACAAAACCAAACAGAGACCCCAAAAACCTTAAAAAATACCCAAAACAAGAATGGCATCACCCCCAAAACTGGAAGAAAATCCCCCAAAACCATAGATCCACCCCAAAACCACCCTAAACCTACCTGATCTTCTCCAAAACACACAATTTACCCTTTTCCACCATGATAACCAACGAGAACCCAACAAAACCAAACGGAGACCCCAAAAAACGTCAAAAACACCCCAAACAAGAACGGCATCACCCCCAAAACTGGAAGAAAATCCCCCAAAACCATAGATCCACCCCAAAACCACCCTAAACCTACCTGATGTTCTCCAAAACCCACAATCCACTCCTATTTAACATAATGACAAACAAGAACCCAACAAAACCTAATGGAGACCCCAAAACACGTCAAAAACACCCCAAACAAGAAAAGGATCACCACCAAAACTGGAAGAAAATACACCAAAACCATAGATCCACCCCAAAACCACCCTAAACCTAACTGATGTTCTCCTAATCCCAAAGCACACTCCCAACAACCATAAAACACATTAGGAATTCAACGAAACGCAACGGAAACCCCAAAACACTTCAAAATCACCCGAAGAAAGGAGAGGATCACTCCCCCAAAAAGAAGAAAACCCCAAATACCATGAATCCACGCGAAAACTCCCCCTTAACCTACCTGAAGTTCTCCAAAACCCACAATTTACCCTTTTACAACACGATGACCATGGAAAACCCAATGAAACCCAACGGAGACCCCAAAACACGTCAAAAACAACACAAAAAGTCCAGGATCATCACCCCCACCCCAAAAAAAAAAAAACAAAAAAAAAACAGAATACCATATATCCACGACAAAACCACCCTAAACCTACCTGATGTTCTCCAAAAACCACAATTTACCCTATTCCACCATGATGACCAACGAGAACCCAACAAAACCAAACAGAGACCAAAAAAAACTTAAAAAATACCCCAAACAAGAATGGCATCACCCCCAAAACTGGAAGAAAATCCCCCAAAACCATAGATCCACCCCAAAACCACCCTACACATACCTGATGTTCTCCAAAACCCACAATTTACCCTTTTCCACCATGATAACCTACGAGAACCCAACAAAACCAAACGGAGACCCCAAAAAACGTCAAAAACACCCCAAACAAGAACGGCATCACCCCCAAAACTGGAAGAAAATCCCCCAAAACCATAGATCCACCCCAAAACCACCCTAAACCTAACTGATGTTCTCCAAAACCCACAATCCACTCCTATTTAACAAAATGACCAACAAGAACACAACAAAACCCAACGGAGACCCCAAAACACTTCAAATACACCCAAAAAAAGAGAAAAGGATCACGCCAAAAAATAGAAGAAAACCCCAAATACCATAGATCCACCCCAAAGACACCCTAAACCTACCTGATGTTCTCCTAATCCCAAAGCACACTCCCAACCACCATAAAACACATTAGGAACTCAACGAAACGCAACGGAAACCCCAAAACACTTCAAAATCACCCGAAGAAAGGAGAGGATCACTCCCCCAAAAAGAAGAAAACCCCAAATACCATGAATCCACGCGAAAACTCCCCCTAAACTTACCTGAAGTTCTCCAAAACCCACAATTTACCCTTTTACAACACGATGACCATGTAAAACCCAATGAAACCCAACGGAGACCCCAAAACACGTCAAAAACAACACAAAAAGTCCAGGATCATCCCCCCCCACCCCAAAAAAAAAAAAAAAAAAAAAAAACTGAGTACCATATATCCACCCCAAAACCACCCTAAACCTACCTGATGTTCTACAAAACCCACAATTTACACTTTTCCACCATGATGACCAATGAGAACACAACAAAACCCACCAGAGACCCCAAAAACCTTAAAAAACACCCCAAACAAGAATGGCATCACCCCCAAAACTGGAAGAAAATCCCCCAAAACCATAGATCCACCCCAAAACCACCCTACACATACCTGATGTTCTCCAAAACCCACAATTTACACTTCTCCAACACGATGACCAACGAGAACCCAACAAAACCCATCAGAGACCCCAAAAAAAGTAAAAAACACCCCAAACAAGAACGGCATCACCCCCAAAACTGGAAGAAAATCCCCCAAAACCATAGATCCACCCCAAAACCACCCTAAAACTACCGGATGTTCTCCAAAACCCACAATCCACTCCTATTTATAAAAATGACCAACAAGAACACAACAAAACCCAACGGAGACCCCAAAACACTTCAAATACACCCAAAAAAAGAGAAAAGGATCACGCCAAAAAATAGAAGAAAACCCCAAATACCATAGATCCACCCCAAAGACACCCTAAACCTACCTGATGTTCTCCTAATCCCAAAGCACACTCCCAACCACCATAAAACACATTAGGAACTCAACGAAACGCAACGGAAACCCCAAAACACTTCAAAATCACCCGAAGAAAGGAGAGGATCACTCCCCCAAAAAGAAGAAAACCCCAAATACCATGAATCCACGCGAAAACTCCCCCTAAACCTACCTGAAGTTCTCCAAAACCCACAATTTACCCTTTTACAACACGATGACCATGTAAAACCCAATGAAACCCAACGGAGACCCTAAAACCTTAAAAAATACCCCAAACAAGAATGGCATCACCCCCAAAACTGGAAGAAAATCCCCCAAAACCATAGATCCACCCCAAAACCACCCTAAACCTACCTGATCTTCTCCAAAACCCACAATTTACCCTTTTCCACTATGATAACCAACGAGAACCCAACAAAACCCAACAGAGACCCCAAAAACCTTAAAAAACACCCCAAACAAGAACGGCATCACCCCCAAAACTGGAAGAAAATCCCCCAAAACCATAGATCCACCCCAAAACCACCCTACACATACCTGATGTTCTCCAAAACCCACAATTTACCCTTTTCCAACACGATGACCAACGAGAACCCAACAGAACCCAACAGAGACCCCAAAAAACGTCAAAAACACCCCAAACAAGAACAGGATCACGCCAAAAAATAGAAGAAAACCCCAAATACCATAGATCCTCCCCAAAGACACCCTAAACCTACCTGATGTTCTCCAAAACCCACAATTTACCCTTTTCAACCATGATGACCAACGAGAACCAAACAAAACCCAACGGAGACCCCAAAACACTTCAAATACACCCCAAAAAAGAACAGGATCACGCCAAAAAATAGAAGAAAACCCCAAATACCATAGATCCACCCCAAAGACACCCTAAACCTACCTGATGTTCTCCTAATCCCAAAGCACACTCCCAACCACCATAAAACACATTAGGAATTCAACGAAACGCAACGGAAACCCCAAAACACTTCAAAATCACACGAAGAAAGGAGAGGATCACTCCCCCCAAAAGAAGAAAACCCCAAATACCATGAATCCACGCGAAAACTCCCCCTAAACTTACCTGAAGTTCTCCAAAACCCACAATTTACCCTTTTACAACACGATGACCATGGAAAACCCAATGAAACCCAACGGAGACCCCAAAACACGTCAAAAACAACACAAAAAGTCCAGGATCATCCCCCCCACCCCCCAAAAAAAAAAAAAAAAAAAAAAACTGAGTACCATATATCCACCCCGAAACCACCCTAAACCTACCTGATGTTCTCCAAAACCCACAATTTACACTTTTCCACCATGATGACCAACGAGAACCCAAAATGAAACCCAACGGAGACCCTAAAACCTTAAAAAATACCCCAAACAAGAATGGCATCACCCCCAAAACTGGAAGAAAATCCCCCAAAACCATAGATCCACCCCAAAACCACCCTAAACCTACCTGATCTTCTCCAAAACCCACAATTTACCCTTTTCCACTATGATAACCAACGAGAACCCAACAAAACCCAACAGAGACCCCAAAAACCTTAAAAAACACCCCAAACAAGAACGGCATCACCCCCAAAACTGGAAGAAAATCCCCCAAAACCATAGATCCACCCCAAAACCACCCTACACATACCTGATGTTCTCCAAAACCCACAATTTACCCTTTTCCAACACGATGACCAACGAGAACCCAACAGAACCCAACAGAGACCCCAAAAAACGTCAAAAACACCCCAAACAAGAACAGGATCACGCCAAAAAATAGAAGAAAACCCCAAATACCATAGATCCTCCCCAAAGACACCCTAAACCTACCTGATGTTCTCCAAAACCCACAATTTACCCTTTTCAACCATGATGACCAACGAGAACCAAACAAAACCCAACGGAGACCCCAAAACACTTCAAATACACCCCAAAAAAGAACAGGATCACGCCAAAAAATAGAAGAAAACCCCAAATACCATAGATCCACCCCAAAGACACCCTAAACCTACCTGATGTTCTCCTAATCCCAAAGCACACTCCCAACCACCATAAAACACATTAGGAATTCAACGAAACGCAACGGAAACCCCAAAACACTTCAAAATCACACGAAGAAAGGAGAGGATCACTCCCCCCAAAAGAAGAAAACCCCAAATACCATGAATCCACGCGAAAACTCCCCCTAAACTTACCTGAAGTTCTCCAAAACCCACAATTTACCCTTTTACAACACGATGACCATGGAAAACCCAATGAAACCCAACGGAGACCCCAAAACACGTCAAAAACAACACAAAAAGTCCAGGATCATCCCCCCCACCCCCCAAAAAAAAAAAAAAAAAAAAAAACTGAGTACCATATATCCACCCCGAAACCACCCTAAACCTACCTGATGTTCTCCAAAACCCACAATTTACACTTTTCCACCATGATGACCAACGAGAACCCAACAAAACCAAACAGAGACCCCAAAAACCTTAAAAAATACCCCAAACAAGAATGGCATCACCACCAAAACTGGAAGAAAATCCGCCAAAACCATAGATCCACCCCAAAACCACCCTAAACCTACCTGATCTTCTCCAAAAACCACAATTTACCCTTTTCCAACACGATGACCAACGAGAACCCAACAGAACCCAACAGAGACCCCAAAAAACGTCAAAAACACCCCAAACAAGAACGGCATCACCCCCAAAACTGGAAGAAAATCCCCCAAAACCATAGATCCACCCCAAAGACACCCTAAAACTACCTGATGTTCTCCAAAACCCACAATCCACTCCTATTTAACATAATGACAAACAAGAACCCAACAAAACCTAATGGAGACACCAAAACACGTTAAAAACACCCCAAACAAGAAAAGGATCACCACCAAAACTGGAAGAAAATACACCAAAACCATAGATCCACCCCAAAACCACCCTAAACCTACCTGATCTTCTCCAAAACCCACAATTTACCCTTTTCCACCATGATGACCAACGAGAACCAAACAAAACCCAACGGAGACCCCAAAACACTTCAAATACACCCCAAAAAAGAACAGGATCACGCCAAAAAATAGAAGAAAACCCCAAATACCATAGATCCACCCCAAAGACACCCTAAACCTACCTGATGTTCTCCTAATCCCAAAGCACACTCCCAACCACCATAAAACACATTAGGAATTCAACGAAACGCAACGGAAACCCCAAAACACTTCAAAATCACCCGAAGAAAGGAGAGGATCACTCCCCCAAAAAGAAGAAAACCCCAAATACCATGAATCCACGCGAAAACTCCCCCTAAACCTACCTGAAGTTCTCCAAAAACCAAAATTTACCCTTTTACAACACGATGACCATGGAAAACCCAATGAAACCCAACGGAGACCCCAAAACACGTCAAAAACAACACAAAAAGTCCAGGATCATCCCCCCCCCCCCAAAAAAAAAAAAACAAAAAAAAAAACTGAGTACCATATATCCACCCCAAAACCACCCTAAACCTACCTGATGTTCTCCAAAAACCACAATTTACCCTTTTCCACCATGATGACCGATGAGAACACAACAAAACCCAACAGAGACCCCAAAAACCTTAAAAAACACCCCAAACAAGAATGGCATCACCCCCAAAACTGGAAGAAAATCCCCCAAAACCATAGATCCACCCCAAAACCACCCTAAACCTACCTGATCTTCTCCAAAACACACAATTTACCCTTTTCCACCATGATAACCTACGAGAACCCAACAAAACCCAACGGAGACCCCAAAAAACGTCAAAAACACCCCAAACAAGAACGGCATCACCCCCAAAACTGGAAGAAAATCCCCCAAAACCATAGATCCACCCCAAAACCACCCTAAACCTACCTGATGTTCTCCAAAACCCACAATCCACTCCTATTTAACATAATGACAAACAAGAACCCAACTAAACCTAATGGAGACCCCAAAACACGTCAAAAACACCCCAAACAAGAAAAGGATCACCACCAAAACTGGAAGAAAATACACCAAAACCATAGATCCACCCCAAAACCACCCTAAACCTAACTGATGTTCTCCTAATCCCAAAGCACACTCCCAACCACCATAAAACACATTAGGAATTCAACGAAACGCAACGGAAACCCCAAAACACTTCAAAATCACCCGAAGAAAGGAGAGGATCACTCCCCCAAAAAGAAGAAAACCCCAAATACCATGAATCCACGCGAAAACTCCCCCTAAACCTACCTGAAGTTCTCCAAAACCCACAATTTACCCTTTTACAACACGATGACCATGGAAAACCCAATGAAACCCAACGGAGACCCCAAAACACGTCAAAAACAACACAAAAAGTCCAGGATCATCCCCCCCCCCCCCCAAAAAAAAAAACAAAAAAAACTGAATACCATATATCCACGACAAAACCACCCTAAACATACCTGATGTTCTCCAAAACCCACAATTTACACTTTTCCACCATGATGACCAATCAGAACCCAACAAAACCAAACAGAGACCCCAAAAACCTTAAAAAATACCCCAAACAAGAATGGCATCACCCCCAAAACTGGAAGAAAATCCCCAAAACCATAGATCCACCCCAAAACCACCCTAAACCTACCTGATGTTCTCCAAAACACACAATTTACCCTTTTCCACCATGATAACCAACGAGAACCCAACAAAACCAAACGGAGACCCCAAAAAACGTCAAAAACACCCCAAACAAGAACGGCATCACCCCCAAAACTGGAAGAAAATCCCCCAAAACCATAGATCCACCCCAAAACCACCCTAAACCTACCTGATGTTCTCCAAAACCCACAATCCACTCCTATTTAACATAATGACAAACAAGAACCCAACTAAACCTAATGGAGACCCCAAAACACGTCAAAAACACCCCAAACAAGAAAAGGATCACCACCAAAACTGGAAGAAAATACACCAAAACCATAGATCCACCCCAAAACCACCCTAAACCTAACTGATGTTCTCCTAATCCCAAAGCACACTCCCAACCACCATAAAACACATTAGGAATTCAACGAAACGCAACGGAAACCCCAAAACACTTCAAAATCACCCGAAGAAAGGAGAGGATCACTCCCCCAAAAAGAAGAAAACCCCAAATACCATGAATCCACGCGAAAACTCCCCCTAAACCTACCTGAAGTTCTCCAAAACCCACAATTTACCCTTTTACAACACGATGACCATGGAAAACCCAATGAAACCCAACGGAGACCCCAAAACACGTCAAAAACAACACAAAAAGTCCAGGATCATCACCCCCACCCCAAAAAAAAAAAAAAAAAAAAAACAGAATACCATATATCCACGACAAAACCACCCTAAACCTACCTGATGTTCTCCAAAAACCACAATTTACCCTATTCCACCATGATGACCAACGAGAACCCAACAAAACCAAACAGAGACCAAAAAAAACTTAAAAAATACCCCAAACAAGAATGGCATCACCCCCAAAACTGGAAGAAAATCCCCCAAAACCATAGATCCACCCCAAAACCACCCTAAACCTACCTGATGTTCTCCAAAACACACAATTTACCCTTTTCCACCATGATAACCAACGAGAACCCAACAAAACCCAACGGAGACCCCAAAAAACGTCAAAAACACCCCAAACAAGAACGGCATCACCCCCAAAACTGGAAGAAAATCCCCCAAAACCATAGATCCACCCCAAAACCACCCTAAACCTACCTGATGTTCTCCAAAACCCACAATCCACTCCTATTTAACATAATGACAAACAAGAACCCAACTAAACCTAATGGAGACCCCAAAACACGTCAAAAACACCCCAAACAAGAAAAGGATCACCACCAAAACTGGAAGAAAATACACCAAAACCATAGATCCACCCCAAAACCACCCTAAACCTAACTGATGTTCTCCTAATCCCAAAGCACACTCCCAACCACCATAAAACACATTAGGAATTCAACGAAACGCAACGGAAACCCCAAAACACTTCAAAATCACCCGAAGAAAGGAGAGGATCACTCCCCCAAAAAGAAGAAAACCCCCAAATACCATGAATCCACGCGAAAACTCCCCCTAAACCTACCTGAAGTTCTCCAAAACCCACAATTTACCCTTTTACAACACGATGACCATGGAAAACCCAATGAAACCCAACGGAGACCCCAAAACACGTCAAAAACAACACAAAAAGTCCAGGATCATCACCCCCACCCCAAAAAAAAAAAAAAAAAAAAAACAGAATACCATATATCCACGACAAAACCACCCTAAACCTACCTGATGTTCTCCAAAAACCACAATTTACCCTATTCCACCATGATGACCAACGAGAACCCAACAAAACCAAACAGAGACCAAAAAAACTTAAAAAATACCCCAAACAAGAATGGCATCACCCCCAAAACTGGAAGAAAATCCCCCAAAACCATAGATCCACCCCAAAACCACCCTACACATACCTGATGTTCTCCAAAACCCACAATTTACCCTTTTCCACCATGATAACCTACGAGAACCCAACAAAACCAAACGGAGACCCCAAAAAACGTCAAAAACACCCCAAACAAGAACGGCATCACCCCCAAAACTGGAAGAAAATCCCCCAAAACCATAGATCCACCCCAAAACCACCCTAAACCTACCTGATCTTCTCCAAAACCCACAATCCACTCCTATTTAACATAATGACAAACAAGAACCCAACTAAACCTAATGGAGACCCCAAAACACGTCAAAAACACCCCAAACAAGAAAAGGATCACCACCAAAACTGGAAGAAAATACACCAAAACCATAGATCCACCCCAAAACCACCCTAAACCTAACTGATGTTCTCCAAAACCCACAATTTACCCTTTTCCACCATGATGACCAACGAGAACCAAACAAAACCCAACGGAGACCCCAAAACACTTCAAATACACCCCAAAAAAGAACAGGATCACGCCAAAAAATAGAAGAAAACCCCAAATACCATAGATCCACCCCAAAGACACCCTAAACCTACCTGATGTTCTCCTAATCCCAAAGCACACTCCCAACCACCATAAAACACATTAGGAATTCAACGAAACGCAACGGAAACCCCAAAACACTTCAAAATCACCCGAAGAAAGGAGAGGATCACTCCCCCAAAAAGAAGAAAACCCCAAATACCATGAATCCACGCGAAAACTCCCCCTAAACCTACCTGAAGTTCTCCAAAAACCAAAATTTACCCTTTTACAACACGATGACCATGGAAAACCCAATGAAACCCAACGGAGACCCCAAAACACGTCAAAAACAACACAAAAAGTCCAGGATCATCCCCCCCCCCCCAAAAAAAAAAAAACAACAAAAAAAACTGAGTACCATATATCCACCCCAAAACCAACCTAAACCTACCTGATCTTCTCCAAAACACACAATTTACCCTTTTCCACCATGATAACCTACGAGAACCCAACAAAACCCAACGGAGACCCCAAAAAACGTCAAAAACACCCCAAACAAGAACGGCATCACCCCCAAAACTGGAAGAAAATCCCCCAAAACCATAGATCCACCCCAAAACCACCCTAAACCTACCTGATGTTCTCCAAAACCCACAATCCACTCCTATTTAACATAATGACAAACAAGAACCCAACTAAACCTAATGGAGACCCCAAAACACGTCAAAAACACCCCAAACAAGAAAAGGATCACCACCAAAACTGGAAGAAAATACACCAAAACCATAGATCCACCCCAAAACCACCCTAAACCTAACTGATGTTCTCCTAATCCCAAAGCACACTCCCAACCACCATAAAACACATTAGGAATTCAACGAAACGCAACGGAAACCCCAAAACACTTCAAAATCACCCGAAGAAAGGAGAGGATCACTCCCCCAAAAAGAAGAAAACCCCAAATACCATGAATCCACGCGAAAACTCCCCCTAAACCTACCTGAAGTTCTCCAAAAACCAAAATTTACCCTTTTACAACACGATGACCATGGAAAACCCAATGAAACCCAACGGAGACCCCAAAACACGTCAAAAACAACACAAAAAGTCCAGGATCATCCCCCCCCCCCCAAAAAAAAAAAACAAAAAAAAAAACTGAGTACCATATATCCACCCCAAAACCACCCTAAACCTACCTGATGTTCTCCAAAAACCACAATTTACCCTTTTCCACCATGATGACCGATGAGAACACAACAAAACCCAACAGAGACCCCAAAAACCTTAAAAAACACCCCAAACAAGAATGGCATCACCCCCAAAACTGGAAGAAAATCCCCCAAAACCATAGATCCACCCCAAAACCACCCTAAACCTACCTGATCTTCTCCAAAACACACAATTTACCCTTTTCCACCATGATAACCTACGAGAACCCAACAAAACCCAACGGAGACCCCAAAAAACGTCAAAAACACCCCAAACAAGAACGGCATCACCCCCAAAACTGGAAGAAAATCCCCCAAAACCATAGATCCACCCCAAAACCACCCTAAACCTACCTGATGTTCTCCAAAACCCACAATCCACTCCTATTTAACATAATGACAAACAAGAACCCAACTAAACCTAATGGAGACCCCAAAACACGTCAAAAACACCCCAAACAAGAAAAGGATCACCACCAAAACTGGAAGAAAATACACCAAAACCATAGATCCACCCCAAAACCACCCTAAACCTACCTGATGTTCTCCTAATCCCAAAGCACACTCCCAACCACCATAAAACACATTAGGAATTCAACGAAACGCAACGGAAACCCCAAAACACTTCAAAATCACCCGAAGAAAGGAGAGGATCACTCCCCCAAAAAGAAGAAAACCCCAAATACCATGAATCCACGCGAAAACTCCCCCTAAACCTACCTGAAGTTCTCCAAAACCCACAATTTACCCTTTTACAACACGATGACCATGGAAAACCCAATGAAACCAACGGAGACCCCAAAACACGTCAAAAACAACACAAAAAGTCCAGGATCATCACCCCCACCCCAAAAAAAAAAAAAAAAAAAAAAACAGAATACCATATATCCACGACAAAACCACCCTAAACCTACCTGATGTTCTCCAAAAACCACAATTTACCCTATTCCACCATGATGACCAACGAGAACCCAACAAAACCCAACAGAGACCCCAAAAACCTTAAAAAACACCCCAAACAAGAATGGCATCACCCCCAAAACTGGAAGAAAATCCCCCAAAACCATAGATCCACCCCAAAACCACCCTAAACCTACCTGATCTTCTCCAAAACACACAATTTACCCTTTTCCACCATGATAACCTACGAGAACCCAACAAAACCAAACGGAGACCCCAAAAAACGTCAAAAACACCCCAAACAAGAACGGCATCACCCCCAAAACTGGAAGAAAATCCCCCAAAACCATAGATCCACCCCAAAACCACCCTAAACCTACCTGATCTTCTCCAAAACCCACAATCCACTCCTATTTAACATAATGACAAACAAGAACCCAACTAAACCTAATGGAGACCCCAAAACACGTCAAAAACACCCCAAACAAGAAAAGGATCACCACCAAAACTGGAAGAAAATACACCAAAACCATAGATCCACCCCAAAACCACCCTAAACCTAACTGATGTTCTCCAAAACCCACAATTTACCCTTTTCCACCATGATGACCAACGAGAACCAAACAAAACCCAACGGAGACCCCAAAACACTTCAAATACACCCCAAAAAAGAACAGGATCACGCCAAAAAATAGAAGAAAACCCCAAATACCATAGATCCACCCCAAAGACACCCTAAACCTACCTGATGTTCTCCTAATCCCAAAGCACACTCCCAACCACCATAAAACACATTAGGAATTCAACGAAACGCAACGGAAACCCCAAAACACTTCAAAATCACCCGAAGAAAGGAGAGGATCACTCCCCCAAAAAGAAGAAAACCCCAAATACCATGAATCCACGCGAAAACTCCCCCTAAACCTACCTGAAGTTCTCCAAAAACCAAAATTTACCCTTTTACAACACGATGACCATGGAAAACCCAATGAAACCCAACGGAGACCCCAAAACACGTCAAAAACAACACAAAAAGTCCAGGATCATCCCCCCCCCCCCAAAAAAAAAAAACAACAAAAAAAACTGAGTACCATATATCCACCCCAAAACCAACCTAAACCTACCTGATCTTCTCCAAAACACACAATTTACCCTTTTCCACCATGATAACCTACGAGAACCCAACAAAACCCAACGGAGACCCCAAAAAACGTCAAAAACACCCCAAACAAGAACGGCATCACCCCCAAAACTGGAAGAAAATCCCCCAAAACCATAGATCCACCCCAAAACCACCCTAAACCTACCTGATGTTCTCCAAAACCCACAATCCACTCCTATTTAACATAATGACAAACAAGAACCCAACTAAACCTAATGGAGACCCCAAAACACGTCAAAAACACCCCAAACAAGAAAAGGATCACCACCAAAACTGGAAGAAAATACACCAAAACCATAGATCCACCCCAAAACCACCCTAAACCTAACTGATGTTCTCCTAATCCCAAAGCACACTCCCAACCACCATAAAACACATTAGGAATTCAACGAAACGCAACGGAAACCCCAAAACACTTCAAAATCACCCGAAGAAAGGAGAGGATCACTCCCCCAAAAAGAAGAAAACCCCAAATACCATGAATCCACGCGAAAACTCCCCCTAAACCTACCTGAAGTTCTCCAAAACCCACAATTTACCCTTTTACAACACGATGACCATGGAAAACCCAATGAAACCCAACGGAGACCCCAAAACACGTCAAAAACAACACAAAAAGTCCAGGATCATCCACCCCCCCCCCCCAAAAAAAAAAAACAAAAAAAACTGAATACCATATATCCACGACAAAACCACCCTAAACATACCTGATGTTCTCCAAAACCCACAATTTACACTTTTCCACCATGATGACCAATCAGAACACAACAAAACCAAACAGAGACCCCCAAAACCTTAAAAAATACCCAAAACAAGAATGGCATCACCCCCAAAACTGGAAGAAAATCCCCCAAAACCATAGATCCACCCCAAAACCACCCTAAACCTACCTGATCTTCTCCAAAACACACAATTTACCCTTTTCCACCATGATAACCAACGAGAACCCAACAAAACCAAACGGAGACCCCAAAAAACGTCAAAAACACCCCAAACAAGAACGGCATCACCCCCAAAACTGGAAGAAAATCCCCCAAAACCATAGATCCACCCCAAAACCACCCTAAACCTACCTGATGTTCTCCAAAACCCACAATCCACTCCTATTTAACATAATGACAAACAAGAACCCAACAAAACCTAATGGAGACCCCAAAACACGTTAAAAACACCCCAAACAAGAAAAGGATCACCACCAAAACTGGAAGAAAATACACCAAAACCATAGATCCACCCCAAAACCACCCTAAACCTAACTGATGTTCTCCAAAACCCACAATTTACCCTTTTCCACCATGATGACCAACGAGAACCAAACAAAACCCAACGGAGACCCCAAAACACTTCAAATACACCCCAAAAAAGAACAGGATCACGCCAAAAAATAGAAGAAAACCCCAAATACCATAGATCCACCCCAAAGACACCCTAAACCTACCTGATGTTCTCCTAATCCCAAAGCACACTCCCAACCACCATAAAACACATTAGGAACTCAACGAAACGCAACGGAAACCCCAAAACACTTCAAAATCACCCGAAGAAAGGAGAGGATCACTCCCCCAAAAAGAAGAAAACCCCAAATACCATGAATCCACGCGAAAACTCCCCCTAAACTTACCTGAAGTTCTCCAAAACCCACAATTTACCCTTTTACAACACGATGACCATGTAAAACCCAATGAAACCCAACGGAGACCCCAAAACACGTCAAAAACAACACAAAAAGTCCAGGATCATCCCCCCCCACCCCAAAAAAAAAAAAAAAAACAAAAAACTGAGTACCATATATCCACCCCAAAACCACCCTAAACCTACCTGATGTTCTACAAAACCCACAATTTACCCTTTTCCACCATGATGACCAATGAGAACACAACAAAACCAAACAGAGACCCCAAAAACCTTAAAAAACACCCCAAACAAAAATGGCATCACCCCCAAAACTGGAAGAAAATCCCCCAAAACCATAGATCCACCCCAAAACCACCCTACACATACCTGATGTTCTCCAAAACCCACAATTTACCCTTTTCCACCATGATAACCTACGAGAACCCAACAAAACCCAACGGAGACCCCAAAAAACGTCAAAAACACCCCAAACAAGAACGGCATCACCCCCAAAACTGGAAGAAAATCCCCCAAAACCATAGATCCACCCCAAAACCACCCTAAACCTACCTGATGTTCTCCAAAACCAACAATCCACTCCTATTTAACATAATGACAAACAAGAACCCAACAAAACCTAATGGAGACCCCAAAACACGTCAAAAACACCCCAAACAAGAAGAGGATCACCACCAAAACTGGAAGAAAATCCCCCAAAACCATAGATCCACCCCAAAACCACCCTAAACCTACCTGATGTTCTCCAAAACCCACAATTTACCCTTTTCCACCATGATGACCAACGAGAACCAAACAAAACCCAACGGAGACCCCAAAACACTTCAAATACACCCCAAAAAAGAACAGGATCACGCCAAAAAATAGAAGAAAACCCCAAATACCATAGATCCACCCCAAAGACACCCTAAACCTACCTGATGTTCTCCTAATCCCAAAGCACACTCCCAACCACCATAAAACACATTAGGAATTCAACGAAACGCAACGGAAACCCCAAAACACTTCAAAATCACCCGAAGAAAGGAGAGGATCACTCCCCCAAAAAGAAGAAAACCCCAAATACCATGAATCCACGCGAAAACTCCCCCTAAACCTACCTGAAGTTCTCCAAAACCCACAATTTACCCTTTTACAAAACGATGACCATGGAAAACCCAATGAAACCCAACTGAGACCCCAAAACACGTCAAAAACAACACAAAAAGTCCAGGATCATGCCCCCCCCCCCAAAAAAAAAAAAAAAAAAAAAAACTGAATACCATATATCCACCCCAAAACCACCCTAAACCTACCTGATGTTCTACAAAACCCACAAATTACCCTTTTCCACCATGATGACCAATGAGAACACAACAAAACCCAACACAGACCCCAAAAACCTTAAAAAACACCCCAAACAAGAATGGCATCACCCCCAAAACTGGAAGAAAATCCCCCAAAACCATAGATCCACCCCAAAACCACCCTAAACCTACCTGATGTTCTCCAAAACCCACAATTTACTCTTTTCCACCATGATAACCTACGAGAACCCAACAAAACCCAACGGAGACCCCAAAAAACGTCAAAAACACCCCAAACAAGAATGGCATCACCCCCAAAACTGGAAGAAAATCCCCCAAAACCATAGATCCACCCCAAAACCACCCTAAACCTAACTGATGTTCTCCAAAACCCACAATCCACTCCTATTTAACAAAATGACCAACAAGAACACAACAAAACCCAACGGAGACCCCAAAACACTTCAAATACACCCAAAAAAAGAGAAAAGGATCACGCCAAAAAATAGAAGAAAACCCCAAATACCATAGATCCACCCCAAAGACACCCTAAACCTACCTGATGTTCTCCTAATCCCAAAGCACACTCCCAACCACCATAAAACACATTAGGAACTCAACGAAACGCAACGGAAACCCCAAAACACTTCAAAATCACCCGAAGAAAGGAGAGGATCACTCCCCCAAAAAGAAGAAAACCCCAAATACCATGAATCCACGCGAAAACTCCCCCTAAACTTACCTGAAGTTCTCCAAAACCCACAATTTACCCTTTTACAACACGATGACCATGTAAAACCCAATGAAACCCAACGGAGACCCTAAAACCTTAAAAAATACCCCAAACAAGAATGGCATCACCCCCAAAACTGGAAGAAAATCCCCCAAAACCATAGATCCACCCCAAAACCACCCTAAACCTACCTGATCTTCTCCAAAACCCACAATTTACCCTTTTCCACCATGATAACCAACGAGAACCCAACAAAACCCAACAGAGACCCCAAAAACCTTTAAAAACACCCCAAACAAGAACGGCATCACCCCCAAAACTGGAAGAAAATCCGCCAAAACCATAGATCCACCCCAAAACCACCCTACACATACCTGATGTTCTCCAAAACCCACAATTTACCCTTTTCCAACACGATGACCAACGAGAACCCAACAGAACCCAACAGAGACCCCAAAAAACGTCAAAAACACCCCAAACAAGAACAGGATCACGCCAAAAAATAGAAGAAAACCCCAAATACCATAGATCCTCCCCAAAGACACCCTAAACCTACCTGATCTTCTCCAAAACCCACAATTTACACTTTTCAACCATGATGACCAACGAGAACCAAACAAAACCCAACGGAGACCCCAAAACACTTCAAATACACCCCAAAAAAGAACAGGATCACGCCAAAAAATAGAAGAAAACCCCAAATACCATAGATCCACCCCAAAGACACCCTAAACCTACCTGATGTTCTCCTAATCCCAAAGCACACTCCCAACCACCATAAAACACATTAGGAATTCAACGAAACGCAACGGAAAACCCAAAACACTTCAAAATCACCCGAAGAAAGGAGAGGATCACTCCCCCAAAAAGAAGAAAACCCCAAATACCATAGATCCACCCCAAAGACACCCTAAACCTACCTGATGTTCTCCTAATCCCAAAGCACACTCCAAACCACCATAAAACACATTAGGAATTCAACAAAACGCAACGGAAACCCCAAAACACTTCAAAATCACCCGAAGAAAGGAGAGGATCACTCCCCCAAAAAGAAGAAAACCCCAAATACCATGAATCCACGCGAAAACTCCCCCTAAACCTACCTGAAGTTCTCCAAAACCCACAATTTACACTTTTACAACACGATGACCTACGAGAACCCAACAAAACCAAACAGAAACCACAAAAACCTTAAAAAATACCCCAAACAAGAATGGCATCACCCCCAAAACTGGAAGAAAACCCCCAAAACCATAGATCCACCCCAAAGACACCCTAAACCTACCTGATCTTCTCCAAAAACCACAATTTACCCTTTTCCAACACGATGACCAACGAGAACCCAACAGAACCCAACAGAGACCCCAAAAAACGTCAAAAACACCCCAAACAAGAACGGCATCACCCCCAAAACTGGAAGAAAATCCCCCAAAACCATAGATCCACCCCAAAGACACCCTAAACCTACCTGATGTTCTCCAAAACCCACAATTTACCCTTTTCCAACACGATGACCAACGAGAACCCAACAGAACCCAACAGAGACCCCAAAAAACGTCAAAAACACCCCAAACAAGAACGGCATCACCACCAAAACTGGAAGAAAATACGCCAAAACCATAGATCAACCCCAAAGACACCCTAAACCTACCTGATGTTCTCCAAAAACCACAATTTACCCTTTTCCAACACGATGACCAACGAGAACCCAACAGAACCCAACAGAGACCACAAAAAACGTCAAAAACACCCCAAACAAGAACGGCATCACCCCCAAAACTGGAAGAAAATCCGCCAAAACCATAGATCCACCCCAAAACCACCCTAAACCTACCTGATGTTCTCCAAAACCCACAATCCACTCCTATTTAACATAATGACAAACAAGAACCCAACAAAACCTAATGGAGACACCAAAACACGTCAAAAACACCCCAAACAAGAAAAGGATCACCACCAAAACTGGAAGAAAACAAACCAAAACCATAGATCCACCCCAAAACCACCCTAAACCTACCTGATGTTCTCCAAAACCCACAATTTACCCTTTTCCACCATGATGACCAACGAGAACCAAACAAAACCCAACGGAGACCCCAAAACACTTCAAATACACCCCAAAAAAGAACAGGATCACGCCAAAAAATAGAAGAAAACCCCAAATACCATAGATCCACCCCAAAGACACCCTAAACCTACCTGATGTTCTCCTAATCCCAAAGCACACTCCCAACCACCATAAAACACATTAGGAATTCAACAAAACGCAACGGAAACCCCAAAACACTTCAAAATCACCCGAAGAAAGGAGAGGATCACTCCCCCCAAAAGAAGAAAACCCCAAATACCATGAATCCACGCGAAAACTCCCCCTAAACCTACCTGAAGTTCTCCAAAACCCACAATTTACACTTTTACAACACGATGACCAACGAGAACCCAACAAAACCAAACAGAGACCACAAAAACCTTAAAAAATACCCCAAACAAGAATGGCATCACCCCCAAAACTGGAAGAAAATCCCCCAAAACCATAGATCCACCCCAAAACCACCCTAAACGTACCTGATGTTCTCCAAAACCCACAATTTACTCTTTTCCACAATGATAACCTACGAGAACCCAACAAAACCCAACGGAGACCCCAAAAAACGTCAAAAACACCCCAAACAAGAACGGCATCACCCCCAAAACTGGAAGAAAATCCCCCAAAACCATAGATCCACCCCAAAACCACCCTAAACCTAACTGATGTTCTCCAAAACCCACAATCCACTCCTATTTAACAAAATGACCAACAAGAACACAACAAAACCCAACGGAGACCCCAAAACACTTCAAATACACCCAAAAAAAGAGAAAAGGATCACGCCAAAAAATAGAAGAAAACCCCAAATACCATAGATCCACCCCAAAGACACCCTAAACCTACCTGATGTTCTCCTAATCCCAAAGCACACTCCCAACCACCATAAAACACATTAGGAACTCAACGAAACGCAACGGAAACCCCAAAACACTTCAAAATCACCCGAAGAAAGGAGAGGATCACTCCCCCAAAAAGAAGAAAACCCCAAATACCATGAATCCACGCGAAAACTCCCCCTAAACTTACCTGAAGTTCTCCAAAACCCACAATTTACCCTTTTACAACACGATGACCATGTAAAACCCAATGAAACCCAACGGAGACCCCAAAACACGTCAAAAACAACACAAAAAGTCCAGGATCATCCCCCCCCACCCCAAAAAAAAAAAAAAAACAAAAAACTGAGTACCATATATCCACCCCAAAACCACCCTAAACCTACCTGATGTTCTACAAAACCCACAATTTACCCTTTTCCACCATGATGACCAATGAGAACACAACAAAACCCAACAGAGACCCCAAAAACCTTAAAAAACACCCCAAACAAAAATGGCATCACCCCCAAAACTGGAAGAAAATCCCCCAAAACCATAGATCCACCCCAAAACCACCCTACACATACCTGATGTTCTCCAAAACCCACAATTTACCCTTTTCCACCATGATAACCTACGAGAACCCAACAAAACCCAACGGAGACCCCAAAAAACGTCAAAAACACCCCAAACAAGAACGGCATCACCCCCAAAACTGGAAGAAAATCCCCCAAAACCATAGATCCACCCCAAAACCACCCTAAACCTACCTGATGTTCTCCAAAACCAACAATCCACTCCTATTTAACATAATGACAAACAAGAACCCAACAAAACCTAATGGAGACCCCAAAACACGTCAAAAACACCCCAAACAAGAAGAGGATCACCACGAAAACTGGAAGAAAATCCCCCAAAACCATAGATCCACCCCAAAACCACCCTAAACCTACCTGATGTTCTCCAAAACCCACAATTTACCCTTTTCCACCATGATGACCAACGAGAACCAAACAAAACCCAACGGAGACCCCAAAACACTTCAAATACACCCCAAAAAAGAACAGGATCACGCCAAAAAATAGAAGAAAACCCCAAATACCATAGATCCACCCCAAAGACACCCTAAACCTACCTGATGTTCTCCTAATCCCAAAGCACACTCCCAACCACCATAAAACACATTAGGAATTCAACAAAACGCAACGGAAACCCCAAAACACTTCAAAATCACCCGAAGAAAGGAGAGGATCACTCCCCCAAAAAGAAGAAAACCCCAAATACCATGAATCCACGCGAAAACTCCCCCTAAACCTACCTGAAGTTCTCCAAAACCCACAATTTACCCTTTTACAAAACGATGACCATGGAAAACCCAATGAAACCCAACTGAGACCCCAAAACACGTCAAAAACAACACAAAAAGTCCAGGATCATGCCCCCCCCCCAAAAAAAAAAAAAAAAAAAAAAACTGAATACCATATATCCACCCCAAAACCACCCTAAACCTACCTGATGTTCTACAAAACCCACAAATTACCCTTTTCCACCATGATGACCAATGAGAACACAACAAAACCCAACACAGACCCCAAAAACCTTAAAAAACACCCCAAACAAGAATGGCATCACCCCCAAAACTGGAAGAAAATCCCCCAAAACCATAGATCCACCCCAAAACCACCCTAAACCTACCTGATGTTCTCCAAAACCCACAATTTACTCTTTTCCACCATGATAACCTACGAGAACCCAACAAAACCCAACGGAGACCCCAAAAAACGTCAAAAACACCCCAAACAAGAACGGCATCACCCCCAAAACTGGAAGAAAATCCCCCAAAACCATAGATCCACCCCAAAACCACCCTAAACCTAACTGATGTTCTCCAAAACCCACAATCCACTCCTATTTAACAAAATGACCAACAAGAACACAACAAAACCCAACGGAGACCCCAAAACACTTCAAATACACCCAAAAAAAGAGAAAAGGATCACGCCAAAAAATAGAAGAAAACCCCAAATACCATAGATCCACCCCAAAGACACCCTAAACCTACCTGATGTTCTCCTAATCCCAAAGCACACTCCCAACCACCATAAAACACATTAGGAACTCAACGAAACGCAACGGAAACCCCAAAACACTTCAAAATCACCCGAAGAAAGGAGAGGATCACTCCCCCAAAAAGAAGAAAACCCCAAATACCATGAATCCACGCGAAAACTCCCCCTAAACTTACCTGAAGTTCTCCAAAACCCACAATTTACCCTTTTACAACACGATGACCATGTAAAACCCAATGAAACCCAACGGAGACCCTAAAACCTTAAAAAATACCCCAAACAAGAATGGCATCACCCCCAAAACTGGAAGAAAATCCCCCAAAACCATAGATCCACCCCAAAACCACCCTAAACCTACCTGATCTTCTCCAAAACCCACAATTTACCCTTTTCCACCATGATAACCAACGAGAACCCAACAAAACCCAACAGAGACCCCAAAAACCTTTAAAAACACCCCAAACAAGAACGGCATCACCCCCAAAACTGGAAGAAAATCCGCCAAAACCATAGATCCACCCCAAAACCACCCTACACATACCTGATGTTCTCCAAAAACCACAATTTACCCTTTTCCAACACGATGACCAACGAGAACCCAACAGAACCCAACAGAGACCCCAAAAAACGTCAAAAACACCCCAAACAAGAACAGGATCACGCCAAAAAATAGAAGAAAACCCCAAATACCATAGATCCTCCCCAAAGACACCCTAAACCTACCTGATCTTCTCCAAAACCCACAATTTACACTTTTCAACCATGATGACCAACGAGAACCAAACAAAACCCAACGGAGACCCCAAAACACTTCAAATACACCCCAAAAAAGAACAGGATCACGCCAAAAAATAGAAGAAAACCCCAAATACCATAGATCCACCCCAAAGACACCCTAAACCTACCTGATGTTCTCCTAATCCCAAAGCACACTCCCAACCACCATAAAACACATTAGGAATTCAACGAAACGCAACGGAAACCCCAAAACACTTCAAAATCACCCGAAGAAAGGAGAGGATCACTCCCCCAAAAAGAAGAAAACCCCAAATACCATGAATCCACGCGAAAACTCCCCCTAAACTTACCTGAAGTTCTCCAAAACCCACAATTTACCCTTTTACAACACGATGACCATGGAAAACCCAATGAAACCCAACGGAGACCCCAAAACACGTCAAAAACAACACAAAAAGTCCAGGATCATCCCCCCCACCCCCAAAAAAAAAAAAAAAAAAAAAAACTTAGTGCCATATATCCACCCCGAAACCACCCTAAACCTACCTGATGTTCTCCAAAAACCACAATTTACCCTTTTCCAACACGATGACCAACGAGAACCCAACAGAACCCAACAGAGACCACAAAAAACGTCAAAAACACCCCAAACAAGAACGGCATCACCCCCAAAACTGGAAGAAAATCCCCCAAAACCATAGATCCACCCCAAAACCACCCTAAACCTACCTGATGTTCTCCAAAACCCACAATCCACACCTATTTAACATAATGACAAACAAGAACCCAACTAAACCTAATGGAGACACCAAAACACGTCAAAAACACCCCAAACAAGAAAAGGATCACCACCAAAACTGGAAGAAAACAAACCAAAACCATAGATCCACCCCAAAACCACCCTAAACCTACCTGATGTTCTCCAAAACCCACAATTTACCCTTTTCCACCATGATGACCAACGAGAACCAAACAAAACCCAACGGAGACCCCAAAACACTTCAAATACACCCCAAAAAAGAACAGGATCACGCCAAAAAATAGAAGAAAACCCCAAATACCATAGATCCACCCCAAAGACACCCTAAACCTACCTGATGTTCTCCTAATCCCAAAGCACACTCCCAACCACCATAAAACACATTAGGAATTCAACAAAACGCAACGGAAACCCCAAAACACTTCAAAATCACCCGAAGAAAGGAGAGGATCACTCCCCCCAAAAGAAGAAAACCCCAAATACCATGAATCCACGCGAAAACTCCCCCTAAACCTACCTGAAGTTCTCCAAAACCCACAATTTACACTTTTACAACACGATGACCAACGAGAACCCAACAAAACCAAACAGAGACCACAAAAACCTTAAAAAATACCCCAAACAAGAATGGCATCACCCCCAAAACTGGAAGAAAATCCCCCAAAACCATAGATCCACCCCAAAACCACCCTAAACGTACCTGATGTTCTCCAAAACCCACAATTTACTCTTTTCCACAATGATAACCTACGAGAACCCAACAAAACCCAACGGAGACCCCAAAAAACGTCAAAAACACCCCAAACAAGAACGGCATCACCCCCAAAACTGGAAGAAAATCCCCCAAAACCATAGATCCACCCCAAAACCACCCTAAACCTAACTGATGTTCTCCAAAACCCACAATCCACTCCTATTTAACAAAATGACCAACAAGAACACAACAAAACCCAACGGAGACCCCAAAACACTTCAAATACACCCAAAAAAAGAGAAAAGGATCACGCCAAAAAATAGAAGAAAACCCCAAATACCATAGATCCACCCCAAAGACACCCTAAACCTACCTGATGTTCTCCTAATCCCAAAGCACACTCCCAACCACCATAAAACACATTAGGAACTCAACGAAACGCAACGGAAACCCCAAAACACTTCAAAATCACCCGAAGAAAGGAGAGGATCACTCCCCCAAAAAGAAGAAAACCCCAAATACCATGAATCCACGCGAAAACTCCCCCTAAACTTACCTGAAGTTCTCCAAAACCCACAATTTACCCTTTTACAACACGATGACCATGGAAAACCCAATGAAACCCAACGGAGACCCCAAAACACGTCAAAAACAACACAAAAAGTCCAGGATCATCCCCCCCCAACCCCAAAAAAAAAAAAAAAACAAAAAACTGAGTACCATATATCCACCCCAAAACCACCCTAAACCTACCTGATGTTCTACAAAACCCACAATTTACCCTTTTCCACCATGATGACCAATGAGAACACAACAAAACCCAACAGAGACCCCAAAAACCTTAAAAAACACCCCAAACAAAAATGGCATCACCCCCAAAACTGGAAGAAAATCCCCCAAAACCATAGATCCACCCCAAAACCACCCTACACATACCTGATGTTCTCCAAAACCCACAATTTACCCTTTTCCACCATGATAACCTACGAGAACCCAACAAAACCCAACGGAGACCCCAAAAAACGTCAAAAACACCCCAAACAAGAACGGCATCACCCCCAAAACTGGAAGAAAATCCCCCAAAACCATAGATCCACCCCAAAACCACCCTAAACCTACCTGATCTTCTCCAAAACCAACAATCCACTCCTATTTAACATAATGACAAACAAGAACCCAACAAAACCTAATGGAGACCCCAAAACACGTCAAAAACACCCCAAACAAGAAGAGGATCACCACCAAAACTGGAAGAAAATCCCCCAAAACCATAGATCCACCCCAAAACCACCCTAAACCTACCTGATCTTCTCCAAAACCCACAATTTACCCTTTTCCACCATGATGACCAACGAGAACCAAACAAAACCCAACGGAGACCCCAAAACACTTCAAATACACCCCAAAAAAGAACAGGATCACGCCAAAAAATAGAAGAAAACCCCAAATACCATAGATCCACCCCAAAGACACCCTAAACCTACCTGATGTTCTCCTAATCCCAAAGCACACTCCCAACCACCATAAAACACATTAGGAATTCAACGAAACGCAACGGAAACCCCAAAACACTTCAAAATCACCCGAAGAAAGGAGAGGATCACTCCCCCAAAAAGAAGAAAACCCCAAATACCATGAATCCACGCGAAAACTCCCCCTAAACCTACCTGAAGTTCTCCAAAACCCACAATTTACCCTTTTACAAAACGATGACCATGGAAAACCCAATGAAACCCAACTGAGACCCCAAAACACGTCAAAAACAACACAAAAAGTCCAGGATCATGCCCCCCCCCCAAAAAAAAAAAAAAAAAAAAAAAACTGAATACCATATATCCACCCCAAAACCACCCTAAACCTACCTGATGTTCTACAAAACCCACAAATTACCCTTTTCCACCATGATGACCAATGAGAACACAACAAAACCCAACACAGACCCCAAAAACCTTAAAAAACACCCCAAACAAGAATGGCATCACCCCCAAAACTGGAAGAAAATCCCCCAAAACCATAGATCCACCCCAAAACCACCCTAAACCTACCTGATGTTCTCCAAAACCCACAATTTACTCTTTTCCACCATGATAACCTACGAGAACCCAACAAAACCCAACGGAGACCCCAAAAAACGTCAAAAACACCCCAAACAAGAACGGCATCACCCCCAAAACTGGAAGAAAATCCCCCAAAATCAAAGATCCACCACAAAACCACCCTAAACCTAACTGATGTTCTCCAAAACCCACAATCCACTCCTATTTAACAAAATGACCAACAAGAACACAACAAAACCCAACGGAGACCCCAAAACACTTCAAATACACCCCAAAAAAGAACAGGATCACGCCAAAAAATAGAAGAAAACCCCAAATACCATAGATCCACCCCAAAGACACCCTAAACCTACCTGATGTTCTCCTAATCCCAAAGCACACTCCCAACCACCATAAAACACATTAGGAACTCAACGAAACGCAACGGAAACCCCAAAACACTTCAAAATCACCCGAAGAAAGGAGAGGATCACTCCCCCAAAAAGAAGAAAACCCCAAATACCATGAATCCACGCGAAAACTCCCCCTAAACCTACCTGAAGTTCTCCAAAACCCACAATTTACACTTTTACAACACGATGACCAACGAGAACCCAACAAAACCAAACAGAGACCACAAAAACCTTAAAAAATACCCCAAACAAGAATGGCATCACCCCCAAAACTGGAAGAAAATCCCCCAAAACCATAGATCCACCCCAAAACCACCCTAAACCTACCTGATCTTTTCCAAAACCCACAATTTACCCTTTTCCACCATGATAACCAACGAGAACCCAACAAAACCCAACAGAGACCCCAAAAAACGTCAAAAACACCCCAAACAAGAACGGCATCACCCCCAAAACTCGAAGAAAATCCCCCAAAACCATAGATCCACCCCAAAACCACCCTAAACCTAACTGATGTTCTCCAAAACCCACAATCCACTCCTATTTAACAAAATGACCAACAAGAACACAACAAAACCCAACGGAGACCCCAAAACACTTCAAATACACCCAAAAAAAGAGAAAAGGATCACGCCAAAAAATAGAAGAAAACCCCAAATACCATAGTTCCACCCCAAAGACACCCTAAACCTACCTAATGTTCTCCTAATCCCAAAGCACACTCCCAACCACCATAAAACACATTAGGAACTCAACGAAACGCAACGGAAACCCCAAAACACTTCAAAATCACCCGAAGAAAGGAGAGGATCACTCCCCCAAAAAGAAGAAAACCCCAAATACCATGAATCCACGCGAAAACTCCCCCTAAACTTACCTGAAGTTCTCCAAAACCCACAATTTACCCTTTTACAACACGATGACCATGGAAAACCCAATGAAACCCAACGGAGACCCCAAAACACGTCCAAAACAACACAAAAAGTCCAGGATCATCCCCCCCCACCCCAAAAAAAAAAAAAACAAAAAACTGAGTACCATATATCCACCCCAAAACCACCATAAACCTACCTGATGTTCTACAAAACCCACAATTTACCCTTTTCCATCATGATGACCAATGAGAACACAACAAAACCCAACAGAGACCCCAAAAACCTTAAAAAACACCCCAAACAAAAATGGCATCACCCCTAAAACTGGAAGAAAATCCCCCAAAACCATAGATCCACCCCAAAACCACCCTACACATACCTGATGTTCTCCAAAACCCACAATTTACACTTTTCCAACACGATGACCAACGAGAACCCAACAAAACCCAACAGAGACCCCAAAAAAAGTCAAAAACACCCCAAACAAGAACGGCATCACCCCCAAAACTGGAAGAAAATCCCCCAAAACCATAGATCCACCCCAAAACCACCCTAAACCTACCTGATATTCTCCAAAACCCACAATCCACTTCTATTTATAAAAATGACAACAAGAACACAACAAAACCCAACGGAGACCCCAAAACACGTAAAAAACACCACAAAAAATATCGGCATCACCCCCAAAACTGGAAGAAAATCCCCCAAAACCATAGATCCACCCCAAAACCACCCTAAACCTACCTGATCTTCTCCAAAACCCACAATTTACCCTTTTCCACCATGATAACCAACGAGAACCCAACAAAACCCAACGGAGACCCCAAAAAACGTCAAAAACACCCCAAACAAGAACGGCATCACCCCCAAAACAGGAAGAAAATCCGCCAAAACCATAGATCCACCCCAAAACCACCCTAAACCTACCTGATCTTCTCCAAAACCCACAATCCACACCTATTTAACATAATGACAAACAAGAACCCAACAAAACCTAATGGAGACCCCAAAACACGTCAAAAACACCCCAAACAAGAAAAGGATCACCACCAAAACTGGAAGAAAATACACCAAAACCATAGATCCACCCCAAAACCACCCTAAACCTACCTGATCTTCTCCAAAACCCACAATTTACCCTTTTCCACCATGATGACCAACGAGAACCAAACAAAACCCAACGGAGACCCCAAAACACTTCAAATACACCCCAAAAAAGAACAGGATCACGCCAAAAAATAGAAGAAAACCCCAAATACCATAGATCCACCCCAAAGACACCCTAAACCTACCTAATGTTCTCCTAATCCCAAAGCACACTCCAAACCACCATAAAACACATTAGGAATTCAACAAAACGCAACGGAAACCCCAAAACACTTCAAAATCACCCGAAGAAAGGAGAGGATCACTCCCCCAAAAAGAAGAAAACCCCAAATACCATGAATCCACGCGAAAACTCCCCCTAAACCTACCTGATGTTCTCCAAAACCCACAATTTACCCTTTTCCACCATGATAACCAACGAGAACCCAACAAAACCAAACAGAGACCACAAAAACCTTAAAAAATACCCCAAACAAGAATGGCATCACCACCAAAACTGGAAGAAAACCCCCAAAACCATAGATCCATCCCAAAGACACCCTAAACCTACCTGATGTTCTCCAAAAACCACAATTTACCCTTTTCCAACACGATGACCAACGAGAACCCAACAGAACCCAACAGAGACCCCAAAAAACGTCAAAAACACCCCAAACAAGAACGGCATCACCACCAAAACTGGAAGAAAATCCCCCAAAACCATAGATCCACCCCAAAACCACCCTAAAACTACCTGATGTTCTCCAAAACCCACAATCCACTCCTATTTAACATAATGACAAACAAGAACCCAACAAAACCTAATGGAGACCCCAAAACACGTAAAAAACACCCCCAAAAATATCGGCATCACCCCCAAAACTGGAAGAAAATCCCCCAAAACCATAGATCCACCCCAAAACCACCCTAAACCTACCTGATCTTCTCCAAAACCCACAATTTACCCTTTTCCAACATGATAACCAACGAGAACCCAAAAAAACCAAACAGAGACCACAAAAACCTTAAAAAATACCCCAAACAAGAATGGCATCACCACCAAAACTGGAAGAAAACCCCCCAAAACCATAGATTCATCCCAAAGACACCCTAAACCTACCTGATCTTCTCCAAAAACCACAATTTACCCTTTTCCAACACGATGACCAACGAGAACCCAACAGAACCCAACAGAGACCCCAAAAAACGTCAAAAACACCCAAAACAAGAACGGCATCACCCCCAAAACTGGAAGAAAATCCCCCAAAACCATAGATCCACCCCAAAACCACCCTAAAACTACCTGATGTTCTCCAAAACCCACAATCCACTCCTATTTAACATAATGACAAACAAGAACCCAACAAAACCTAACGGAGACACCAAAACACGTCAAAAACACCCCAAACAAGAAAAGGATCACCACCAAAACTGGAAGAAAATACACCAAAACCATAGATCCACCCCAAAACCACCCTAAACCTACCTGATGTTCTCCAAAACACACAATTTACCCTTTTCCACCATGATAACCAACGAGAACCCAACAAAACCCAACGGAGACCCCAAAAAACGTCAAAAACACCCCAAACAAGAACGGCATCACCACCAAAACTGGAAGAAAATCCCCCAAAACCATAGATCCACCCCAAAGAAACCCTAAACCTACCTGATCTTCTCCAAAACCCACAATTTACCCTTTTCCAACACGATGACCAACGAGAACCCAACAGAACCCAACAGAGACCCCAAAAAACGTCAAAAACACCCCAAACAAGAACGGCATCACCCCCAAAACTGGAAGAAAATCCCCCAAAACCATAGATCCACCCCAAAACCACCCTAAACCTACCTGATGTTCTCCAAAACCCACAATCCACTCCTATTTAACATAATGACAAACAAGAACCCAACAAAACCTAATGGAGACACCAAAACACGTCAAAAACACCCCAAACAAGAAAAGGATCACCACCAAAACTGGAAGAAAATACACCAAAACCATAGATCCACCCCAAAGACACCCTAAAACTACCTGATGTTCTCCAAAACCCACAATTTACCCTTTTCCAACACGATGACCAACGAGAACCAAACAAAACCCAACGGAGACCCCAAAACACTTCAAATACACCCCAAAAAAGAACAGGATCACGCCAAAAAATAGAAGAAAACCCCAAATACCATAGATCCACCCCAAAGACACCCTAAACCTACCTGATGTTCTCCTAATCCCAAAGCACACTCCAAACCACCATAAATTACATTAGGAATTCAACAAAACGCAACGGAAACCCCAAAACACTTCAAAATCACCCGAAGAAAGGAGAGGATCACTCCCCCAAAAAGAAGAAAACCCCAAATACCATGAATCCACGCGAAAACTCCCCCTAAACCTACCTGAAGTTCTCCAAAACCCACAATTTACACTTTTACAACACGATGACCAATGAGAACCCAACAAAACCAAACAGAAACCACAAAAACCTTAAAAAATACCCCAAACAAGAATGGCATCACCCCCAAAACTGGAAGAAAATCCCCCAAAACCATAGATCCACCCCAAAACCACCCTAAACCTACCTGATCTTCTCCAAAACCCACAATCCACACCTATTTAACATAATGACAAACAAGAACCCAACAAAACCTAATGGAGACCCCAAAACACGTCAAAAACACCCCAAACAAGAAAAGGATCACCACCAAAACTGGAAGAAAATACACCAAAACCATAGATCCACCCCAAAACCACCCTAAACCTACCTGATCTTCTCCAAAACCCACAATTTACCCTTTTCCACCATGATGACCAACGAGAACCAAACAAAACCCAACGGAGACCCCAAAACACTTCAAATACACCCCAAAAAAGAACAGGATCACGCCAAAAAATAGAAGAAAACCACAAATACCATAGATCCACCCCAAAGACACCCTAAACCTACCTGATGTTCTCCTAATCCCAAAGCACACTCCAAACCACCATAAAACACATTAGGAATTCAACAAAACGCAACGGAAACCCCAAAACACTTCAAAATCACCCGAAGAAAGGAGAGGATCACTCCCCCAAAAAGAAGAAAACCCCAAATACCATGAATCCACGCGAAAACTCCCCCTAAACCTACCTGATGTTCTCCAAAACCCACAATTTACCCTTTTCCACCATGATAACCAACGAGAACCCAACAAAACCAAACAGAGACCACAAAAACCTTAAAAAATACCCCAAACAAGAATGGCATCACCACCAAAACTGGAAGAAAACCCCCAAAACCATAGATCCATCCCAAAGACACCCTAAACCTACCTGATGTTCTCCAAAAACCACAATTTACCCTTTTCCAACACGATGACCAACGAGAACCCAACAGAACCCAACAGAGACCCCAAAAAACGTCAAAAACACCCCAAACAAGAACGGCATCACCACCAAAACTGGAAGAAAATACACCAAAACCATAGATCCACCCCAAAACCACCCTAAAACTACCTGATGTTCTCCAAAACCCACAATCCACTCCTATTTAACATAATGACAAACAAGAACCCAACAAAACCTAATGGAGACCCCAAAACACGTAAAAAACACCCCCAAAAATATCGGCATCACCCCCAAAACTGGAAGAAAATCCCCCAAAACCATAGATCCACCCCAAAACCACCCTAAACCTACCTGATCTTCTCCAAAACCCACAATTTACCCTTTTCCAACATGATAACCAACGAGAACCCAAAAAAAACAAACAGAGACCACAAAAACCTTAAAAAATACCCCAAACAAGAATGGCATCACCACCAAAACTGGAAGAAAACCCCCCAAAACCATAGATTCATCCCAAAGACACCCTAAACCTACCTGATCTTCTCCAAAAACCACAATTTACCCTTTTCCAACACGATGACCAACGAGAACCCAACAGAACCCAACAGAGACCCCAAAAAACGTCAAAAACACCCAAAACAAGAACGGCATCACCCCCAAAACTGGAAGAAAATCCCCCAAAACCATAGATCCACCCCAAAACCACCCTAAAACTACCTGATGTTCTCCAAAACCCACAATCCACTCCTATTTAACATAATGACAAACAAGAACCCAACAAAACCTAACGGAGACACCAAAACACGTCAAAAACACCCCAAACAAGAAAAGGATCACCACCAAAACTGGAAGAAAATACACCAAAACCATAGATCCACCCCAAAACCACCCTAAACCTACCTGATGTTCTCCAAAACCCACAATTTACCCTTTTCCACCATGATAACCAACGAGAACCCAACAAAACCCAACGGAGACCCCAAAAAACGTCAAAAACACCCCAAACAAGAACGGCATCACCACCAAAACTGGAAGAAAATCCCCCAAAACCATAGATCCACCCCAAAGAAACCCTAAACCTACCTGATCTTCTCCAAAACCCACAATTTACCCTTTTCCAACACGATGACCAACGAGAACCCAACAGAACCCAACAGAGACCCCAAAAAACGTCAAAAACACCCCAAACAAGAACGGCATCACCCCCAAAACTGGAAGAAAATACACCAAAACCATAGATCCACCCCAAAACCACCCTAAACCTACCTGATCTTCTCCAAAACCCACAATTTACCCTTTTCCACCATGATGACCAACGAGAACCAAACAAAACCCAACGGAGACCCCAAAACACTTCAAATACACCCCAAAAAAGAACAGGATCACGCCAAAAAATAGAAGAAAACCCCAAATACCATAGATCCACCCCAAAGACACCCTAAACCTACCTGATGTTCTCCTAATCCCAAAGCACACTCCCAACCACCATAAAACACATTAGGATCAACGAAACGCAACGGAAACCCCAAAACACTTCAAAATCACCCGAAGAAAGGAGAGGATCACTCCCCCAAAAAGAAGAAAACCCCAAATACCATGAATCCACGCGAAAACTCCCCCTAAACCTACCTGAAGTTCTCCAAAACCCACAATTTACACTTTTACAACACGATGACCAACGAGAACCCAACAAAACCAAACAGAGACCACAAAAACCTTAAAAAATACCCCAAACAAGAATGGCATCACCACCAAAACTGGAAGAAAATCCCCCAAAACCATAGATCCACCCCAAAGACACCCTAAACCTACCTGATGTTCTCCAAAACCCACAATCCACTCCTATTTAACATAATGACAAACAAGAACCCAACAAAACCTAATGGAGACCCCAAAACACGTAAAAAACACCACAAAAAATATCGGCATCACCCCCAAAACTGGAAGAAAATCCCCCAAAACCATAGATCCACCCCAAAACCACCCTAAACCTACCTGATCATCTCCAAAACCCACAATTTACCCTTTTCCACCATGATAACCAACGAGAACCCAACAAAACCCAACGGAGACCCCAAAAAACGTCAAAAACACCCCAAACAAGAACGGCATCACCCCCAAAACAGGAAGAAAATCCGCCAAAACCATAGATCCACCCCAAAACCACCCTAAACCTACCTGATCTTCTCCAAAAACTACAATTTACCCTTTTCCAACACGATGACCAACGAGAACCCAACAGAACCCAACAGAGACCCCAAAAAACGTCAAAAACACCCCAAACAAGAACGGCATCACCACCAAAACTGGAAGAAAATCCCCCAAAACCATAGATCCACCCCAAAACCACCCTAAAACTACCTGATGTTCTCCAAAACCCACAATCCAAACCTATTTAACATAATGACAAACAAGAACCCAACAAAACCTAATGGAGACACCAAAACACGTCAAAAACACCCCAAACAAGAAAAGGATCACCACCAAAACTGGAAGAAAATCCCCCAAAACCATAGATCCACCCCAAAACCACCCTAAACCTACCTGATCTTCTCCAAAACCCACAATCCACACCTATTTAACATAATGACAAACAAGAACCCAACTAAACCTAATGGAGACACCAAAACACGTCAAAAACACCCCAAACAAGAACGGCATCACCACCAAAACTGGAAGAAAATACACCAAAACCATAGATCCACCCCAAAACCACCCTAAACCTACCTGATGTTCTACAAAACCCACAATTTACCCTTTTCCACCATGATGACCAACGAGAACCAAACAAAACCTAACGGAGACCTCAAAACACTTCAAATACACCCCAAAAAAGAACAGGATCACGCCAAAAATTAGAAGAAAACTCCAAATACCATAGATCCACCCCAAAGACACCCTAAACCTACCTGATGTTCTCCTAATCCCAAAGCACACTCCAAACCACCATAAAACACAGTAGGAATTCAACGAAACGCAACGGAAACCCCAAAACACTTCAAAATCACCCGAAGAAAGGAGAGGATCACTCCCCCAAAAAGAAGAAAACCCCAAATACCATGAATCCACGTGAAAACTCCCCCTAAACCTACCTGAAGTTCTCCAAAACCCACAATTTACACTTTTACAACACGATGACCAATGAGAACCAAACAAAACCCAACGGAGACCCCAAAACACTTCAAATACACCCCAAAAAAGAACAGGATCACGCCAAAAAATAGAAGAAAACCCCAAATACCATAGATCCACCCCAAAGACACCCTAAACCTACCTGATGTTCTCCTAATCCCAAAGCACACTCCAAACCACCATAAAACACATTAGGAATTCAACGAAACGCAACGGAAACCCCAAAACACTTCAAAATCACCCGAAGAAAGGAGAGGATCACTCCCCCAAAAAGAAGAAAACAACAAATACCATGAATCCACGCGAAAACTCCCCCTAAACCTACCTGAAATTCTCCAAAACCCACAATTTACCCTTTTACAACACGATGACCATGGAAAACCCAATGAAACCCAACGGAGACCCCAAAACACGTTCAAAAAATACACAAAAAGTCCAGGATAATGCCCCCCCCCCAAAAAAAAAAAAAAAAACTGAATACCATATATCCATGACAAAACCACCCTAAACCTACCTGATGTTCTCCAAAAGCCACAATTTACCCTTTTCCACCATGATGACCAACGAGAACCCAACAAAACCAAACAGAGACCACAAAAACCTTAAAAAATACCCCAAACAAGAATGGCATCACCCCCAAAACTGGAAGAAAATCCGCCAAAACCATAGATCCACCCCAAAACCACCCTAAACCTACCTGATCTTCTCCAAAAACCACAATTTACCCTTTTCCAACACGATGACCAACGAGAACCCAACAGAACCCAACAGAGACCCCAAAAAACGTCAAAAACACCCCAAACAAGAACGGCATCACCCCCAAAACTGGAAGAAAATCCCCCAAAACCATAGATCCACCCCAAAGACACCCTAAACCTACCTGATGTTCTCCAAAACCCACAATCCACACCTATTTAACATAATGACAAACAAGAACCCAACAAAACCTAATGGAGACACCAAAACACGTCAAAAACACCCCAAACAAGAAAAGGATCACCACCAAAACTGGAAGAAAATACACCAAAACCATAGATCCACCCCAAAACCACCCTAAACCTACCTGATGTTCTCCAAAACCCACAATTTACACTTTTACAACACGATGACCAATGAGAACCCAACAAAACCAAACAGAAACCACAAAAACCTTAAAAAATACCCCAAACAAGAATGGCATCACCCCCAAAACTGGAAGAAAATCCCCCAAAACCATAGATCCACCCCAAAACCACCCTAAAACTACCTGATGTTCTCCAAAACCCACAATCCACTCCTATTTAACATAATGACAAACAAGAACCCAACAAAAACCTAATGGAGACCCCAAAACACGTAAAAAACACCCCAAAAAATATCGGCATCACCCCCAAAACTGGAAGAAAATCCCCCAAAACCATAGATCCACCCCAAAACCACCCTAAACCTACCTGATGTTCTCCAAAAACCACAATTTACACTTTTCCAACACGATGACCAACGAGAACCCAACAGAACCCAACAGAGACCACAAAAAATGTCAAAAACACCCCAAACAAGAACGGCATCACCCCCAAAACTGGAAGAAAATCCCCCAAAACCATAGATCCACCCCAAAGACACCCTAAACCTACCTGATCTTCTCCAAAACCCACAATCCACACCTATTTAACATAATGACAAACAAGAACCCAACAAAACCTAATGGAGACCCCAAAAACACGTCAAAAACACCCCAAACAAGAAAAGGATCACCACCAAAACTGGAAGAAAATACACCAAAACAATAGATCCACCCCAAAACCACCCTAAAACCTACCTGATGTTCTCCAAAACCCACAATTTACCCTTTTCCAACACGATGACCAACGAGAACCAAACAAAACCCAACGGAGACCCCAAAACACTTCAAATACACCCCAAAAAAGAACAGGATCACGCCAAAAAATAGAAGAAAACCCCAAATACCATAGATCCACCCCAAAGACACCCTAAACCTACCTGATGTTCTCCTAATCCCAAAGCACACTCCAAACCACCATAAAACACATTAGGAATTCAACAAAACGCAACGGAAACCCCAAAACACTTCAAAATCACCCGAAGAAAGGAGAGGATCACTCCCCCAAAAAAAAGAAGAAAACCCCAAATACCATGAATCCACGCGAAAACTCCCCTAAACCTACCTGAAGTTCTCCAAAACCCACAATTTACACTTTTACAACACGATGACCCAACGAGAACCCAACAAAACCAAACAGAGACCACAAAAACCTTAAAAAATACCCCAAACAAGAATGGCATCACCCCCAAAACTGGAAGAAAATCCCCCAAAACCATAGATCCACCCCAAAGACACCCTAAACCTACCTGATGTTCTCCAAAACCCACAATCCACTCCTATTTAACATAATGACAAACAAGAACCCAACAAAACCTAATGGAGACCCCAAAAACACGTAAAAAACACCACAAAAAATATCGGCATCACCCCCAAAACTGGAAGAAAATCCCCCAAAACCATAGATCCACCCCAAAACCACCCTAAACCTACCTGATCATCTCCAAAACCCACAATTTACCCTTTTCCACCATGATAACCAACGAGAACCCAACAAAACCCAACGGAGACCCCAAAAAACGTCAAAAACACCCCAAACAAGAACGGCATCACCCCCAAAAACAGGAAGAAAATCCGCCAAAACCATAGATCCACCCCAAAACCACCCTAAACCTACCTGATCTTCTCCAAAAACCACAATTTACCCTTTTCCAACACGATGACCAACGAGAACCCAACAGAACCCAACAGAGACCCCAAAAAACGTCAAAAACACCCCAAACAAGAACGGCATCACCACCAAAACTGGAAGAAAATCCCCCAAAACCATAGATCCACCCCAAAACCACCCTAAAACTACCTGATGTTCTCCAAAACCCACAATCCACACCTATTTAACATAATGACAAACAAGAACCCAACAAAACCTAATGGAGACACCAAAACACGTCAAAAACACCCCAAACAAGAAAAGGATCACCACCAAAACTGGAAAAAAATCCCCCAAAACCATAGATCCACCCCAAAACCACCCTAAACCTACCTGATCTTCTCCAAAACCCACAATCCACACCTATTTAACATAATGACAAACAAGAACCCAACTAAACCTAATGGAGACACCAAAACACGTCAAAAACACCCCAAACAAGAACGGCATCACCACCAAAACTGGAAGAAAATACACCAAAACCATAGATCCACCCCAAAACCACCCTAAACCTACCTGATGTTCTACAAAACCCACAATTTACCCTTTTCCACCATGATGACCAACGAGAACCAAACAAAACCTAACGGAGACCTCAAAACACTTCAAATACACCCCAAAAAAGAACAGGATCACGCCAAAAATTAGAAGAAAACTCCAAATACCATAGATCCACCCCAAAGACACCCTAAACCTACCTGATGTTCTCCTAATCCCAAAGCACACTCCAAACCACCATAAAACACAGTAGGAATTCAACGAAACGCAACGGAAACCCCAAAACACTTCAAAATCACCCGAAGAAAGGAGAGGATCACTCCCCCAAAAAGAAGAAAACCCCAAATACCATGAATCCACGTGAAAACTCCCCCTAAACCTACCTGAAGTTCTCCAAAACCCACAATTTACACTTTTACAACACGATGACCAATGAGAACCAAACAAAACCCAACGGAGACCCCAAAACACTTCAAATACACCCCAAAAAAGAACAGGATCACGCCAAAAAATAGAAGAAAACCCCAAATACCATAGATCCACCCCAAAGACACCCTAAACCTACCTGATGTTCTCCTAATCCCAAAGCACACTCCAAACCACCATAAAACACATTAGGAATTCAACGAAACGCAACGGAAACCCCAAAACACTTCAAAATCACCCGAAGAAAGGAGAGGATCACTCCCCCAAAAAGAAGAAAACAACAAATACCATGAATCCACGCGAAAACTCCCCCTAAACCTACCTGAAATTCTCCAAAACCCACAATTTACCCTTTTACAACACGATGACCATGGAAAACCCAATGAAACCCAACGGAGACCCCAAAACACGTCAAAAAATACACAAAAAGTCCAGGATAATGCCCCCCCCCCAAAAAAAAAAAAAAAAACTGAATACCATATATCCACGACAAAACCACCCTAAACCTACCTGATGTTCTCCAAAAGCCACAATTTACCCTTTTCCACCATGATGACCAACGAGAACCCAACAAAACCAAACAGAGACCACAAAAACCTTAAAAAATACCCCAAACAAGAATGGCATCACCCCCAAAACTGGAAGAAAATCCGCCAAAACCATAGATCCACCCCAAAACCACCCTAAACCTACCTGATCTTCTCCAAAAACCACAATTTACCCTTTTCCAACACGATGACCAACGAGAACCCAACAGAACCCAACAGAGACCCCAAAAAACGTCAAAAACACCCCAAACAAGAACGGCATCACCCCCAAAACTGGAAGAAAATCCCCCAAAACCATAGATCCACCCCAAAGACACCCTAAACCTACCTGATCTTCTCCAAAACCCACAATCCACACCTATTTAACATAATGACAAACAAGAACCCAACAAAACCTAATGGAGACACCAAAACACGTCAAAAACACCCCAAACAAGAAAAGGATCACCACCAAAACTGGAAGAAAATACACCAAAACCATAGATCCACCCCAAAACCACCCTAAACCTACCTGATGTTCTCCAAAACCCACAATTTACACTTTTACAACACGATGACCAATGAGAACCCAACAAAACCAAACAGAAACCACAAAAACCTTAAAAAATACCCCAAACAAGAATGGCATCACCCCCAAAACTGGAAGAAAATCCCCCAAAACCATAGATCCACCCCAAAACCACCCTAAAACTACCTGATGTTCTCCAAAACCCACAATCCACTCCTATTTAACATAATGACAAACAAGAACACAACAAAACCTAATGGAGACCCCAAAACACGTAAAAAACACCCCAAAAAATATCGGCATCACCCCCAAAACTGGAAGAAAATCCCCCAAAACCATAGATCCACCCCAAAGACACCCTAAACCTAACTGATCTTCTCCAAAAACCACAATTTACACTTTTCCAACACGATGACCAACGAGAACCCAACAGAACCCAACAGAGACCACAAAAAATGTCAAAAACACCCCAAACAAGAACGGCATCACCCCCAAAACTGGAAGAAAATCCCCCAAAACCATAGATCCACCCCAAAGACACCCTAAACCTACCTGATCTTCTCCAAAACCCACAATCCACACCTATTTAACATAATGACAAACAAGAACCCAACAAAACCTAATGGAGACCCCAAAACACGTCAAAAACACCCCAAACAAGAAAAGGATCACCACCAAAACTGGAAGAAAATACACCAAAACAATAGATCCACCCCAAAACCACCCTAAACCTACCTGATGTTCTCCAAAACCCACAATTTACCCTTTTCCAACACGATGACCAACGAGAACCAAACAAAACCCAACGGAGACCCCAAAACACTTCAAATACACCCCAAAAAAGAACAGGATCACGCCAAAAAATAGAAGAAAACCCCAAATACCATAGATCCACCCCAAAGACACCCTAAACCTACCTGATGTTCTCCTAATCCCAAAGCACACTCCAAACCACCATAAAACACATTAGGAATTCAACAAAACGCAACGGAAACCCCAAAACACTTCAAAATCACCCGAAGAAAGGAGAGGATCACTCCCCCAAAAAGAAGAAAACCCCAAATACCATGAATCCACGCGAAAACTCCCCCTAAACCTACCTGAAGTTCTCCAAAACCCACAATTTACACTTTTACAACACGATGACCAACGAGAACCCAACAAAACCAAACAGAGACCACAAAAACCTTAAAAAATACCCCAAACAAGAATGGCATCACCACCAAAACTGGAAGAAAATCCCCCAAAACCATAGATCCACCCCAAAGACACCCTAAACCTACCTGATGTTCTCCAAAACCCACAATCCACTCCTATTTAACATAATGACAAACAAGAACCCAACAAAACCTAATGGAGACCCCAAAACACGTAAAAAACACCACAAAAAATATCGGCATCACCCCCAAAACTGGAAGAAAATCCCCCAAAACCATAGATCCACCCCAAAACCACCCTAAACCTACCTGATCATCTCCAAAACCCACAATTTACCCTTTTCCACCATGATAACCAACGAGAACCCAACAAAACCCAACGGAGACCCCAAAAAACGTCAAAAACACCCCAAACAAGAACGGCATCACCCCCAAAACAGGAAGAAAATCCGCCAAAACCATAGATCCACCCCAAAACCACCCTAAACCTACCTGATCTTCTCCAAAAACCACAATTTACCCTTTTCCAACACGATGACCAACGAGAACCCAACAGAACCCAACAGAGACCCCAAAAAACGTCAAAAACACCCCAAACAAGAACGGCATCACCAACAAAACTGGAAGAAAATCCCCCAAAACCATAGATCCACCCCAAAACCACCCTAAAACTACCTGATGTTCTCCAAAACCCACAATCCACACCTATTTAACATAATGACAAACAAGAACCCAACAAAACCTAATGGAGACACCAAAACACGTCAAAAACACCCCAAACAAGAAAAGGATCACCACCAAAACTGGAAAAAAATCCCCCAAAACCATAGATCCACCCCAAAACCACCCTAAACCTACCTGATCTTCTCCAAAACCCACAATCCACACCTATTTAACATAATGACAAACAAGAACCCAACTAAACCTAATGGAGACACCAAAACACGTCAAAAACACCCCAAACAAGAACGGCATCACCACCAAAACTGGAAGAAAATACACCAAAACCATAGATCCACCCCAAAACCACCCTAAACCTACCTGATGTTCTACAAAACCCACAATTTACCCTTTTCCACCATGATGACCAACGAGAACCAAACAAAACCTAACGGAGACCTCAAAACACTTCAAATACACCCCAAAAAAGAACAGGATCACGCCAAAAATTAGAAGAAAACTCCAAATACCATAGATCCACCCCAAAGACACCCTAAACCTACCTGATGTTCTCCTAATCCCAAAGCACACTCCAAACCACCATAAAACACAGTAGGAATTCAACGAAACGCAACCGAAACCCCAAAACACTTCAAAATCACCCGAAGAAAGGAGAGGATCACTCCCCCAAAAAGAAGAAAACCCCAAATACCATGAATCCACGTGAAAACTCCCCCTAAACCTACCTGAAGTTCTCCAAAACCCACAATTTACACTTTTACAACACGATGACCAATGAGAACCAAACAAAACCCAACGGAGACCCCAAAACACTTCAAATACACCCCAAAAAAGAACAGGATCACGCCAAAAAATAGAAGAAAACCCCAAATACCATAGATCCACCCCAAAGACACCCTAAACCTACCTGATGTTCTCCTAATCCCAAAGCACACTCCAAACCACCATAAAACACATTAGGAATTCAACGAAACGCAACGGAAACCCCAAAACACTTCAAAATCACCCGAAGAAAGGAGAGGATCACTCCCCCAAAAAGAAGAAAACAACAAATACCATGAATCCACGCGAAAACTCCCCCTAAACCTACCTGAAATTCTCCAAAACCCACAATTTACCCTTTTACAACACGATGACCATGGAAAACCCAATGAAACCCAACGGAGACCCCAAAACACGTCAAAAAATACACAAAAAGTCCAGGATAATGCCCCCCCCCCAAAAAAAAAAAAAAAACTGAATACCATATATCCACGACAAAACCACCCTAAACCTACCTGATGTTCTCCAAAAACCACAATTTACCCTTTTCCACCATGATGACCAACGAGAACCCAACAAAACCAAACAGAGACCACAAAAACCTTAAAAAATACCCCAAACAAGAATGGCATCACCCCCAAAACTGGAAGAAAATCCGCCAAAACCATAGATCCACCCCAAAACCACCCTAAACCTACCTGATCTTCTCCAAAAACCACAATTTACCCTTTTCCAACACGATGACCAACGAGAACCCAACAGAACCCAACAGAGACCCCAAAAAACGTCAAAAACACCCCAAACAAGAACGGCATCACCCCCAAAACTGGAAGAAAATCCCCCAAAACCATAGATCCACCCCAAAGACACCCTAAACCTACCTGATGTTCTCCAAAACCCACAATCCACACCTATTTAACATAATGACAAACAAGAACCCAACAAAACCTAATGGAGACACCAAAACACGTCAAAAACACCCCAAACAAGAAAAGGATCACCACCAAAACTGGAAGAAAATACACCAAAACCATAGATCCACCCCAAAACCACCCTAAACCTACCTGATGTTCTCCAAAACCCACAATTTACACTTTTACAACACGATGACCAATGAGAACCCAACAAAACCAAACAGAAAACCACAAAAACCTTAAAAAATACCCCAAACAAGAATGGCATCACCCCCAAAACTGGAAGAAAATCCCCCAAAACCATAGATCCACCCCAAAACCACCCTAAAACTACCTGATGTTCTCCAAAACCCACAATCCACTCCTATTTAACATAATGACAAACAAGAACACAACAAAACCTAATGGAGACCCCAAAACACGTAAAAAACACCCCAAAAAATATCGGCATCACCCCCAAAACTGGAAGAAAATCCCCCAAAACCATAGATCCACCCCAAAACCACCCTAAACCTACCTGATGTTCTCCAAAAACCACAATTTACACTTTTCCAACACGATGACCAACGAGAACCCAACAGAACCCAACAGAGACCACAAAAAAATGTCAAAAACACCCCAAACAAGAACGGCATCACCCCCAAAACTGGAAGAAAATCCCC
>NW_028136677.1:0-35161 GCF_965140915.1 Aythya marila | reverse complement strand
AGGTTTAGGGTGTCTTTGGGGTCGATCTATGGTATTTGGGGTTTTCTTCTATTTTTTGGCATGATCCTGTTTATTTTTGTGTTGTTTTGGACGTGTTTTGGAGTCTCCGTTGGGTTTTGTTGTGTTCTTGTTGGTCATTATGTTAAATAGGAGTGGATTGTGGGTTTTGGAGAAGATCAGGTAGGTTTAGGGTGGTTTTGGGGTGGATCTATGGTTTTGGCGGATTTTCTTCCAATTTTGGGGGTGGTGCCGTTCTTGTTTGGGGTGTTTTTGACGTTTTTTGGGGTCTCTGTTGGGTTTTGTTGGGTTCTCGTATGTTATCGTGTTGGAAAAGGGTAAATTGTGGGTTTTGGAGAACATCAGGAAGGTTTCGGGTGGTTTTGGGGTGGATCTATGGTATTTGGGTTTTCTTCTATTTTTTGGCGTGATCCTGTTCTTTTTTGTGTTATTTTTGACGTTTTTTGGGGTCTCTGTTTGGTTTTGTTGGGTTCTCGTTGGTCATTATGGTGGAAAAGGGTAAATTGTGGGTTTTGGAGAACATCAGGTAGGTTTAGGGTGGTTTTGGGGTGGATCTATGGTTTTGGCGTATTTTCTTCCAGTTTTGGGGGTGATGCCGATATTTTTTGGGGTGTTTTTGACATGTTTTGGGGTCTCCATTAGGTTTTGTTGTGTTCTTGTTTGTCATTATGTTAAATAGGAGTGTATTGTGGGTTTTGGAGAACATCAGGTAGGTTTAGGGTGGTTTTGGGGTGGATCTATGGTTTTGGCGGATTTTCTTCCAATTTTGGGGTGATGCCGTTCTTGTTTGGGGTGTTTTTGACGTTTTTTGGGTTCTCTGTTGGGTTTTGTTGGGTTCTCGTTGGTCATCATGTTGGAAAAGGGTAAATTGTGGGTTTTGGAGAACATCAGGTAGGTTTAGGGTGTCCTTGGGGTGGATCTATGGTTTTGGCGTATTTTCTTCCCGTTTTGGGGGTGATGCCGATATTTTTTGTGTTGTTTTTGACGTGTTTTGGGGTCTCGTTGGGTTTTGTTGGGTTCTCGTTGGTCATTATGTTAAATAGGTGTGGATTGTGGGTTTTGGAGAACATCAGGTGGGTTTAGGGTGGTTTTGGCGTGTATCTATGGTTTTGGGGTATTTTCTTTCAGTTTTGGGGGTTATCTCGTTTTATTTAGTTGTGTTTTTGACGTGTTCTGGGTTCTCCTTTGGGTTTTAGTTTGGTTCTTGTTCGTCATCATGGTGAAAAAGTGTAAATTGTGGGTTTTGGAGAACATCAGGTAGGTTTAGGGTGTCTTTGGGGTCGATCTATGGTATTTGGGGTTTTCTTCTATTTTTTGGCATGATCCTGTTTATTTTTGTGTTGTTTTGGACGTGTTTTGGGGTCTCCGTTGGGTTTTGTTGTGTTCTAGTTGGTCATTATGTTAAATAGGAGTGGATTGTGGGTTTTGGAGAAGATCAGGTAGGTTTAGGGTGGTTTTGGGGTGGATCTATGGTTTTGGCGGATTTTCTTCCAATTTTGGGGGTGATGCCGTTCTTGTTTGGGGTGTTTTTGACGTTTTTTGGGGTCTCTGTTGGGTTTTGTTGGGTTCTCGTTTGTCATCGTGTTGGAAAAGGGTAAATTGTGGGTTTTGGAGAACATCAGGAAGGTGTTGGGTGGTTTTGGGGTGGATCTATGGTATTTGGGGTTTTCTTCTATTTTTTGGCATGATCCTGTTCTTTTTTGTGTTGTTTTTGACGTGTTTTGGGGTCTCTGTTTGGTTTTGTTGGGTTCTCGTTGGTCATTATGGTGGAAAAGGGTAAATTGTGGGCTTTGGAGAACATCAGGTAGTTTTAGGGTGGTTTTGGGGTGGATCTATGGTTTTGGGGGATTTTCTTCGAGTTTTGGGGGTGATGCCGTTCTTGTTTGGGGTGTTTTTGACGTTTTTTGGGGTCTCTGTTTGGTTTTGTTGGGTTCTCGTTGGTCATTATGGTGGAAAAGGGTAAATTGTGGGTTTTGGAGAACATCAGGTAGGTTTCGGGTGGTTTTGGGGTGGATCTATGGTTTTGGCGTATTTTCTTCCAGTTTTGGGGGTGATGCCGATATTTTTTGGGGTGTTTTTGACATGTTTTGGGGTCTCCATTAGGTTTTGTTGTGTTCTTGTTTGTCATTATGTTAAATAGGAGTGTATTGTGGGTTTTGGAGAACATCAGGTAGGTTTAGGGTGGTTTTGGGGTGGATCTATGGTTTTGGCGGATTTTCTTCCAATTTTGGGGTGATGCCGTTCTTGTTTGGGGTGTTTTTGACGTTTTTTGGGTTCTCTGTTGGGTTTTGTTGGGTTCTCGTTGGTCATCATGTTGGAAAAGGGTAAATTGTGGGTTTTGGAGAACATCAGGTAGGTTTAGGGTGTCCTTGGGGTGGATCTATGGTTTTGGCGTATTTTCTTCCCGTTTTGGGGGTGATGCCGATATTTTTTGTGTTGTTTTTGACGTGTTTTGGGGTCTCCGTTGGGTTTTGTTGGGTTCTCGTTGGTCATTATGTTAAATAGGTGTGGATTGTGGGTTTTGGAGAACATCAGGTGGGTTTAGGTGGTTTTGGCGTGTATCTATGGTTTGGGGGATTTTCTTTCAGTTTTGGGGGTTATCTCGTTTTATTTAGTTGTGTTTTTGACGTGTTCTGGGTTCTCCTTTGGGTTTTAGTTTGGTTCTTGTTCGTCATCATGGTGAAAAAGTGTAAATTGTGGGTTTTGGAGAACATCAGGTAGGTTTAGGGTGTCTTTGGGGTCGATCTATGGTATTTGGGGTTTTCTTCTATTTTTTGGCATGATCCTGTTTATTTTTGCGGTGTTTTGGACGTGTTTTGGGGTCTCCGTTGGTTTTGTTGTGTTCTAGTTGGTCATTATGTTAAATAGGAGTGGATTGTGGGTTTTGGAGAAGATCAGGTAGGTTTAGGGTGGTTTTGGGGTGGATCTATGGTTTTGGCGGATTTTCTTCCAATTTTGGGGGTGATGCCGTTCTTGTTTGGGGTGTTTTTGACGTTTTTTGGGGTCTCTGTTGGGTTTTGTTGGGTTCTCGTTTGTCATCGTGTTGGAAAAGGGTAAATTGTGGGTTTTGGAGAACATCAGGAAGGTGTTGGGTGGTTTTGGGGTGGATCTATGGTATTTGGGGTTTTCTTCTATTTTTTGGCATGATCCTGTTCTTTTTTGTGGTTTTTGACGTGTTTTGGGGTCTCTGTTTGGTTTTGTTGGGTTCTCGTTGGTCATTATGGTGGAAAAGGGTAAATTGTGGGCTTTGGAGAAGATCAGGTAGGTTTAGGGTGGTTTTGGGGTGGATCTGTGGTTTTGGGGGATTTTCTTCGAGTTTTGGGGTGATGCCGTTCTTGTTTGGGGTGTTTTTGACGTTTTTTGGGGTCTCTGTTTGGTTTTGTTGGGTTCTCGTTGGTCATTATGGTGGAAAAGGGTAAATTGTGGGTTTTGGAGAACATCAGGTAGGTTTCGGGTGGTTTTGGGGTGGATCTATGGTTTTGGCGTATTTTCTTCCAGTTTTGGGGGTGATGCCGATATTTTTTGGGGTGTTTTTGACGTGTTTTGGGGTCTCCATTAGGTTTTGTTGTGTTCTTGTTTGTCTTTATGTTAAATAGGAGTGGATTGTGGGTTTTGGAGAAGATCAGGTAGGTTTAGGGTGGTTTTGGGGTGGATCTATGGTTTTGGCGGATTTTCTTCGAGTTTTGGTGGTGATGCCGTTCTTGTTTTGGGTGTTTTTGACGTTTTTTGGGGTCTCTGTTGGGTTTTGTTGGGTTCTCGTTTGTCATCGTGTTGGAAAAGGGTAAATTGTGGGTTTTGGAGAACATCAGGTAGGTGTTGGGTGGTTTTGGGGTGGATCTATGGTTTTGGGGGATTTTCTTCCAGTTTTGGGGGTGATGCCATTCTTGTTTGGGGTGTTTTTTAAGGTTTTTGGGGTCTCTGTTGGGTTTTGTTGGGTTCTCGTTGGTCATCATGGTGGAAAAGTGTAAATTGTGGGTTTTGTAGAATATCAGGTAGGTTTAGGGTGGTTTTGGGGTGGATATATGGTACTCAGTTTTTTTTTTTTTTTTTTTTGGGGGGGGTGGGGGATGATCCTGGAGTTTTTGTGTTGTTTTTGACGTGTTTTGGGGTCTCCGTTGTGTTTCATTTGGTTTTCCATTGTCATCGTGTTGTAAAAGGGTAAATTGTGGGTTTTGGAGAACTTCAGGTAGGTTTAGGGGGACTTTTCGCGTGGATTCATGGTATTTGGGGTTTTCTTCTATTTTGGAGAGTGATCCTCTCCTTTCTTCGTGTGATTTTGAAGTGTTTTGGGGTTTCCGTTGCGTTTCGTTGAGTTCCTAATGCGTTTTATGGTGGTTGGGAGTGTGCTTTGGGATTAGGAGAACATCAGGTAGGTTTAGGGTGTCCTTGGGGTGGATCTATGGTATTTGGGGTTTTCTTCCAGTTTTGGGGGTGATGCCGTTCTTTTTTGTGTTGTTTTTGACGTGTTTTGGGGTCTCCGTTGGGTTTTGTTGGGTTCTCGTTGGTCATCGTGTTGGAAAAGGGTAAATTGTGGGTTTTGGAGAACATCAGGAAGGTTTCGGGTGGTTTTGGGGTGGATCTATGGTATTTGGGGTTTTCTTCTATTTTTTGGCGTGATCCTGTTCTTTTTTGTGTTGTTTTTGACGTGTTTTGGGGTCTCTGTTTGGTTTTGTTGGGTTCTCGTTGGTCATTATGGTGGAAAAGGGTAAATTGTGGGTTTTGGAGAAGATCAGGTAGGTTTAGGGTGGTTTTGGGGTGGATCTATGGTTTTGGCGGATTTTCTTCCAGTTTTGGGGGTGATGCCATTCTTGTTTGGGGTGTTTTTTAATGTTTTTGGGGTCTCTGTTTTGTTTTGTTGGGTTCTCGTTGGTCATCATGGTGGAAAAGTGTAAATTGTGGGTTTTGTAGAATATCAGGTAGGTTTAGGGTGGTTTTGGGGTGGATATATGGTACTCAGTTTTTTTTTTTTTTTTTTTTGGGGGGGGTGGGGGATGATCCTGGACTTTTTGTGTTGTTTTTGACGTGTTTTGGGGTGTCCGTTGTGTTTCATTTGGTTTTCCATGGTCATCGTGTTGTAAAAGGGTAAATTGTGGGTTTTGGAGAACTTCAGGTAGGTTTAGGGTGGTTTTGGGGTGGATCTATGGTTTTGGCGTATTTTCTTCCAGTTTTGGGGTGATGCCGATATTTTTTGGGGTGTTTTTGACATGTTTTGGGGTCTCCATTAGGTTTTGTTGTGTTCTTGTTTGTCATTATGTTAAATAGGAGTGTATTGTGGGTTTTGGAGAACATCAGGTAGGTTTAGGGTGGTTTTGGGGTGGATCTATGGTTTTGGCGGATTTTCTTCCAATTTTGGGGTGATGCCGTTCTTGTTTGGGGTGTTTTTGACGTTTTTTGGGTTCTCTGTTGGGTTTTGTTGGGTTCTCGTTGGTCATCATGTTGGAAAAGGGTAAATTGTGGGTTTTGGAGAACATCAGGTAGGTTTAGGGTGTCCTTGGGGTGGATCTATGGTTTTGGCGTATTTTCTTCCCGTTTTGGGGGTGATGCCGATATTTTTTGTGTTGTTTTTGACGTGTTTTGGGGTCTCCGTTGGGTTTTGTTGGGTTCTCGTTGGTCATTATGTTAAATAGGTGTGGATTGTGGGTTTTGGAGAACATCAGGTGGGTTTAGGGTGGTTTTGGCGTGTATCTATGGTTTTGGGGGATTTTCTTTCAGTTTTGGGGGTTATCTCGTTTTATTTAGTTGTGTTTTTGACGTGTTCTGGGTTCTCCTTTGGGTTTTAGTTTGGTTCTTGTTCGTCATCATGGTGAAAAAGTGTAAATTGTGGGTTTTGGAGAACATCAGGTAGGTTTAGGGTGTCTTTGGGGTCGATCTATGGTATTTGGGGTTTTCTTCTATTTTTTGGCATGATCCTGTTTATTTTTGCGGTGTTTTGGACGTGTTTTGGGGTCTCCGTTGGGTTTTGTTGTGTTCTAGTTGGTCATTATGTTAAATAGGAGTGGATTGTGGGTTTTGGAGAAGATCAGGTAGGTTTAGGGTGGTTTTGGGGTGGATCTATGGTTTTGGCGGATTTTCTTCCAATTTTGGGGGTGATGCCGTTCTTGTTTGGGGTGTTTTTGACGTTTTTTGGGGTCTCTGTTGGGTTTTGTTGGGTTCTCGTTTGTCATCGTGTTGGAAAAGGGTAAATTGTGGGTTTTGGAGAACATCAGGAAGGTTTCGGGTGGTTTTGGGGTGGATCTATGGTATTTGGGGTTTTCTTCTATTTTTTGGCATGATCCTGTTCTTTTTTGTGTTGTTTTTGACGTGTTTTGGGGTCTCTGTTTGGTTTTGTTGGGTTCTCGTTGGTCATTATGGTGGAAAAGGGTAAATTGTGGGCTTTGGAGAAGATCAGGTAGGTTTAGGGTGGTTTTGGGGTGGATCTGTGGTTTTGGGGGATTTTCTTCGAGTTTTGGGGGTGATGCCGTTCTTGTTTGGGGTGTTTTTGACGTTTTTTGGGGTCTCTGTTTGGTTTTGTTGGGTTCTCGTTGGTCATTATGGTGGAAAAGGGTAAATTGTGGGTTTTGGAGAACATCAGGTAGGTGTTGGGTGGTTTTGGGGTGGATCTATGGTTTTGGCGTATTTTCTTCCAGTTTTGGGGGTGATGCCGATATTTTTTGGGGTGTTTTTGACGTGTTTTGGGGTCTCCATTAGGTTTTGTTGTGTTCTTGTTTGTCTTTATGTTAAATAGGAGTGGATTGTGGGTTTTGGAGAAGATCAGGTAGGTTTAGGGTGGTTTTGGGGTGGATCTATGGTTTTGGCGGATTTTCTTCGAGTTTTGGTGGTGATGCCGTTCTTGTTTTGGGTGTTTTTGACGTTTTTTGGGGTCTCTGTTGGGTTTTGTTGGGTTCTCGTTTGTCATCGTGTTGGAAAAGGGTAAATTGTGGGTTTTGGAGAACATCAGGTAGGTGTTGGGTGGTTTTGGGGTGGATCTATGGTTTTGGGGGATTTTCTTCCAGTTTTGGGGGTGATGCCATTCTTGTTTGGGGTGTTTTTTAAGGTTTTTGGAGTCTCTGTTGGGTTTTGTTGGGTTCTCGTTGGTCATCATGGTGGAAAAGTGTAAATTGTGGGTTTTGTAGAATATCAGGTAGGTTTTAGGGTGGTTTTGGGGTGGATATATGGTACTCAGTTTTTTTTTTTTTTTTTTTGGGGGGGGGGGGGGGGATGATCCTGGAGTTTTTGTGTTGTTTTTGACGTGTTTTGGGGTGTCCGTTGTGTTTCATTTGGTTTTCCATTGTCATCGTGTTGTAAAAGGGTAAATTGTGGGTTTTGGAGAACTTCAGGTAGGTTTAGGGGGACTTTTCGCGTGGATTCATGGTATTTGGGGTTTTCTTCTATTTTGGAGAGTGATCCTCTCCTTTCTTCGTGTGATTTTGAAGTGTTTTGGGGTTTCCGTTGCGTTTCGTTGAGTTCCTAATGCGTTTTATGGTGGTTGGGAGTGTGCTTTGGGATTAGGAGAACATCAGGTAGGTTTAGGGTGTCCTTGGGGTGGATCTATGGTATTTGGGGTTTTCTTCCAGTTTTGGGGGTGATGCCGTTCTTTTTTGTGTTGTTTTTGACGTGTTTTGGGGTCTCCGTTGGGTTTTGTTGGGTTCTCGTTGGTCATCGTGTTGGAAAAGGGTAAATTGTGGGTTTTGGAGAACATCAGGAAGGTTTCGGGTGGTTTTGGGGTGGATCTATGGTATTTGGGGTTTTCTTCTATTTTTTGGCGTGATCCTGTTCTTTTTTGTGTTGTTTTTGACGTGTTTTGGGGTCTCTGTTTGGTTTTGTTGGGTTCTCGTTGGTCATTATGGTGGAAAAGGGTAAATTGTGGGTTTTGGAGAAGATCAGGTAGGTTTAGGGTGGTTTTGGGGTGGATCTATGGTTTTGGCGTATTTTCTTCCAGTTTTGGGGGTGATGCCGATATTTGTTGGGGTGTTTTTGACGTGTTTTGGGGTCTCCATTAGGTTTTGTTGTGTTCTTGTTTGTCATTATGTTAAATAGGAGTGGATTGTGGGTTTTGGAGAAGATCAGGTAGGTTTAGGGTGGTTTTGGGGTGGATCTATTGTTTTGGGGGATTTTCTTCGAGTTTTGGGGGTGATGCCGTTCTTGTTTGGGGTGTTTTTGACGTTTTTTGGGGTCTCTGTTGGGTTTTGTTGGGTTCTCGTTGGTCATCGTGTTGGAAAAGGGTAAATTGTGGGTTTTGGAGAACATCAGGTAGGTGTTGGGTGGTTTTGGGGTGGATCTATGGTTTTGGGGGATTTTCTTCCAGTTTTGGGGGTGATGCCATTTTTGTTTGGGGTTTTTTTTAATGTTTTTGGGGTCTCTGTTTTGTTTTGTTGGGTTCTCGTTGGTCATCATGGTGGAAAAGTGTAAATTGTGGGTTTTGTAGAATATCAGGTAGGTTTAGGGTGGTTTTGGGGTGGATATATGGTACTCAGTTTTTTTTTTTTTTTTTTTTGGGGGGGTGGGGGATGATCCTGGACTTTTTGTGTTGTTTTTGACGTGTTTTGGGGTGTCCGTTGTGTTTCATTTGGTTTTCCATGGTCATCGTGTTGTAAAAGGGTAAATTGTGGGTTTTGGAGAACTTCAGGTAGGTTTAGGGTGGTTTTGGGGTGGATCTATGGTTTTGGGGGATTTTCTTCGAGTTTTGGGGGTGATGCCGTTCTTGTTTGGGGTGTTTTTGACGTTTTTTGGGGTCTCTGTTGGGTTTTGTTGGGTTCTCGTTGGTCATCGTGTTGGAAAAGGGTAAATTGGGTTTTGGAGAACATCAGGAAGGTTTAGGGTGGTTTTGGTGTGGATCTATGGTTTTGGCGTATTTTCTTCCAGTTTTGGGTTGATGCCGATATTTTTTGTTTTTTTTTTGACGTGTTTTGGGGTGTCCGTTGTGTTTCATTTGGTTTTCCATGGTCATCGTGTTGTAAAAGGGTAAATTGTGGGTTTTGGAGAACTTCAGGTAGGTTTAGGGGGACTTTTCGCGTGGATTCATGGTATTTGGGGTTTTCTTCTATTTTGGAGAGTGATCCTCTCCTTTCTTCGTGTGATTTTGAAGTGTTTTGGGGTTTCCGTTGCGTTTCGTTGAGTTCCTAATGCGTTTTATGGTGGTTGGGAGTGTGCTTTGGGATTAGGAGAACATCAGGTAGGTTTAGCGTGTCCTTGGGGTGGATCTATGGTATTTGGGGTTTTCTTCCAGTTTTGGGGGTGATGCCGTTCTTTTTTGGGGTGTTTTTAACGTGTTTTGGGGTCTCCGTTGGGTTTTGTTGGGTTCTCGTTGGTCATCGTGTTGGAAAAGGGTAAATTGTGGGTTTTGGAGAACATCAGGAAGGTTTCGGGTGGTTTTGGGGTGGATCTATGGTATTTGGGGTTTTCTTCTATTTTTTGGCGTGATCCTGTTCTTTTTTGTGTTGTTTTTGACGTGTTTTGGGGTCTCTGTTTGGTTTTGTTGGGTTCTCGTTGGTCATTATGGTGGAAAAGGGTAAATTGTGGGTTTTGGAGAACATCAGGTAGGTTTCGGGTGGTTTTGGGGTGGATCTATGGTTTTGGCGTATTTTCTTCCAGTTTTGGGGGTGATGCCGATATTTTTTGGGGTGTTTTTGACGTGTTTTTGGGTCTCCATTAGGTTTTGTTGTGTTCTTGTTTGTCATTATGTTAAATAGGAGTGGATTGTGGGTTTTGGAGAACATCAGGTAGGTTTAGGGTGGTTTTGTGGTGGATCTATTGTTTTGGGGGATTTTCTTCGAGTTTTGGGGGTGATGCCGTTCTTGTTTGGGGTGTTTTTGACGTTTTTTGGGGTCTCTGTTGGGTTTTGTTGGGTTCTCGTTGGTCATCGTGTTGGAAAAGGGTAAATTGTGGGTTTTGGAGAACATCAGGTAGGTGTTGGGTGGTTTTGGGGTGGATCTATGGTTTTGGGGGATTTTCTTCCAGTTTTGGGGGTGATGCCATTTTTGTTTGGGGTGTTTTTTAATGTTTTTGGGGTCTCTGTTTTGTTTTGTTGGGTTCTCGTTGGTCATCATGGTGGAAAAGTGTAAATTGTGGGTTTTGTAGAATATCAGGTAGGTTTAGGGTGGTTTTGGGGTGGATATATGGTACTCAGTTTTTTTTTTTTTTTTTTTTTTGGGTGGGGGGGGGGATGATTCTGGAGTTTTTGTGTTGTTTTTGACGTGTTTTGGGGTCTCCGTTGTGTTTCATTTGGTTTTCCATGGTCATCGTGTTGTAAAAGGGTAAATTGTGGGTTTTGGAGAACTTCAGGTAGGTTTAGGGTGGTTTTGGGGTGGATCTATGGTTTTGGGGGATTTTCTTCCAATTTTGGGTGTGATGCCGTTCTTGTTTGGGGTGTTTTTGACGTTTTTTGGGGTCTCTGTTTGGTTTTGTTGGGTTCTCGTTTGTCATCGTGTTGGAAAAGGGTAAATTGTGGGTTTTGGAGAACATCAGGAAGGTTTAGGGTGGTTTTGGGGTGGATCTATGGTTTTGGCGTATTTTCTTCCAGTTTTGGGTTGATGCCGATATTTTTTGTTTTTTTTTTGACGTGTTTTGGGGTGTCCGTTGTGTTTCATTTGGTTTTCCATGGTCATCGTGTTGTAAAAGGGTAAATTGTGGGTTTTGGAGAACTTCAGGTAGGTTTAGGGGGACTTTTCGCGTGGATTCATGGTATTTGGGGTTTTCTTCTATTTTGGAGAGTGATCCTCTCCTTTCTTCGTGTGATTTTGAAGTGTTTTGGGGTTTCCGTTGCGTTTCGTTGAGTTCCTAATGCGTTTTATGGTGGTTGGGAGTGTGCTTTGGGATTAGGAGAACATCAGGTAGGTTTAGGGTGTCCTTGGGGTGGATCTATGGTATTTGGGGTTTTCTTCCAGTTTTGGGGGTGATGCCGTTCTTTTTTGGGGTGTTTTTAACGTGTTTTGAGGTCTCCGTTGGGTTTTGTTGGGTTCTCGTTGGTCATCGTGTTGGAAAAGGGTAAATTGTGGGTTTTGGAGAACATCAGGTAGGTTTAGGGTGTCTTTGGGGTCGATCTATGGTATTTGGGGTTTTCTTCTATTTTTTGGCATGATCCTGTTTATTTTTGCGGTGTTTTGGACGTGTTTTGGGGTCTCCGTTGGGTTTTGTTGTGTTCTTGTTGGTCATTATGTTAAATAGGAGTGGATTGTGGGTTTTGGAGAAGATCAGGTAGGTTTAGGGTGGTTTTGGGGTGGATCTATGGTTTTGGGGGATTTTCTTCCAGTTTTGGGGGTGATGCCGATATTTTTTGGGGTGTTTTTGACGTGTTTTGGGGTCTCCATTAGGTTTTGTTGTGTTCTTGTTTGTCATTATGTTAAATAGGTGTGGATTGTGGGTTTTGGAGAACATCAGGTGGGTTTAGGGTGGTTTTGGCGTGTATCTATGGTTTTTGGGGATTTTCTTTCAGTTTTGGGGGTTATCTCGTTTTATTTAGTTGTGTTTTTGACGTGTTCTGGGTTCTCCTTTGGGTTTTAGTTTGGTTCTTGTTCGTCATCATGGTGAAAAAGTGTAAATTGTGGGTTTTGGAGAACATCAGGTAGGTTTAGGGTGTCTTTGGGGTCGATCTATGGTATTTGGGGTTTTCTTCTATTTTTTGGCATGATCCTGTTTATTTTTGCGGTGTTTTGGACGTGTTTTGGGGTCTCCGTTGGGTTTTGTTGTGTTCTAGTAGGTCATTATGTTAAATAGGAGTGGATTGTGGGTTTTGGAGAAGATCAGGTAGGTTTAGGGTGGTTTTGGGGTGGATCTATGGTTTTGGGGGATTTTCTTCCAATTTTGGGGGTGATGCCGTTCTTGTTTGGGGTGTTTTTGACGTGTTTTGGGGTCTCTGTTGGGTTTTGTTGGGTTCTCGTTTGTCATCGTGTTGGAAAAGGGTAAATTGTGGGTTTTGGAGAACATCAGGAAGATTTCGGGTGGTTTTGGGGTGGATCTATGGTATTTGGGGTTTTCTTCTATTTTTTGGCGTGATCCTCTTCTTTTTTGTGTTGTTTTTGACGTTTTTTGGGGTCTCTGTTAGGTTTTGTTGGGTTCTCGTTGGTCATCGTGTTGGAAAAGTGTAAATTGTGGGTTTTGGAGAACATCAGGTAGGTGTTGGGTGGTTTTGGGGTGGATCTATGGTTTTGGGGGATTTTCTTCCAGTTTTGGGGGTGATGCCATTTTTGTTTGGGGTGTTTTTTAATGTTTTTTGGGGTCTCTGTTGGGTTTTGTTGGGTTCTCGTTGGTCATCATGGTGGAAAAGTGTAAATTGTGGGTTTTGTAGAATATCAGGTAGGTTTAGGGTGGTTTTGGGGTGGATATATGGTACTCAGTTTTTTTTTTTTTTTTTTTTTTTTGGGGGGGGGGGGGATGATCCTGGAGTTTTTGTGTTGTTTTTGACGTGTTTTGGGGTCTCCATTGTGTTTCATTTGGTTTTCCATGGTCATCGTGTTGTAAAAGGGTAAATTGTGGGTTTTGGAGAACTTCAGGTAGGTTTAGGGTGGTTTTGGGGTGGATCTATGGTTTTGGGGGATTTTCTTCCAATTTTGGGGGTGATGCCGTTCTTGTTTGGGGTGTTTTTGGCGTTTTTTGGGGTCTCTGTTGGGTTTTGTTGGGTTCTCGTTGGTCATCGTGTTGGAAAAGGGTAAATTGTGGGTTTTGGAGAACATCAGGAAGGTTTAGGGTGGTTTTGGGGTGGATCTATGGTTTTGGCGTATTTTCTTCCAGTTTTGGGTTGATGCCGATATTTTTTGTTTTTTTTTTGACGTGTTTTGTGGTGTCCGTTGTGTTTCATTTGGTTTTCCATGGTCATCGTGTTGTAAAAGGGTAAATTGTGGGTTTTGGAGAACTTCAGGTAGGTTTAGGGGGACTTTTCGCGTGGATTCATGGTATTTGGGGTTTTCTTCTATTTTGGAGAGTGATCCTCTCCTTTCTTCGTGTGATTTTGAAGTGTTTTGGGGTTTCCGTTGCGTTTCGTTGAGTTCCTAATGCGTTTTATGGTGGTTGGGAGTGTGCTTTGGGATTAGGAGAACATCAGGTAGGTTTAGGGTGGTTTTGGGGTGGATCTATGGTATTTGGGGTTTTCTTCCAGTTTTGGGGGTGATGCCGTTCTTTTTTGGGGTGTTTTTAACGTGTTTTGGGGTCTCCGTTGGGTTTTGTTGGGTTCTCGTTGGTCATCATGTTGGAAAAGGGTAAATTGTGGGTTTTGGAGAAGACCAGGTAGGTTTAGTGTGGTTTTGGGGTGGATCTATGGTTTTGGTGTATTTTCTTCCAGTTTTGGGGGTGATGCCGTTCTTGTTTGGGGTGTTTTTGACGTTTTTTGGGGTCTCTGTTTGGTTTTGTTGGGTTCTCGTTGGTCATCGTGTTGGAAAAGGGTAAATTGTGGGTTTTGGAGAACATCAGGTAGGTGTTGGGTGGTTTTGGGGTGGATCTATGGTTTTGGGGGATTTTCTTCCAGTTTTGGGGGTGATGCCATTTTTGTTTGGGGTGTTTTTTAATGTTTTTGGGGTCTCTGTTGGGTTTTGTTGGGTTCTCGTTGGTCATCATGGTGGAAAAGTGTAAATTGTGGGTTTTGTAGAATATCAGGTAGGTTTAGGGTGGTTTTGGGGTGGATATATGGTACTCAGTTTTTTTTTTTTTTTTTTTTTTGGGGGGGGTGGGGGATGATCCTGGAGTTTTTGTGTTGTTTTTGACGTGTTTTGGGGTGTCCGTTGTGTTTCATTTAGTTTTCCATGGTCATCGTGTTGTAAAAGGGTAAATTGTGGGTTTTGGAGAACTTCAGGTAGGTTTAGGGTGGTTTTGGGGTGGATCTATGGTTTTGGCGGATTTTCTTCCAATTTTGGGGGTGATGCCGTTCTTGTTTGGGGTGTTTTTGACGTTTTTTGGGGTCTCTGTTGGGTTTTGTTGGGTTCTCGTTGGTCATCGTGTTGGAAAAGGGTAAATTGTGGGTTTTGGAGAACATCAGGAAGGTTTAGGGTGGTTTTGGGGTGGATCTATGGTTTTGGTGTATTTTCTTCCAGTTTTGGGTTGATGCCGATATTTTTTGTTTTTTTTTTGACGTGTTTTGTGGTGTCCGTTGTGTTTCATTTGGTTTTCCATGGTCATCGTGTTGTAAAAGGGTAAATTGTGGGTTTTGGAGAACTTCAGGTAGGTATAGGGTGGTTTTGGCGTGTATCTATGATTTTGGGGGATTTTCTTTCATTTTTGGGGGTTATCTCGTTTTATTTAGTTGTGTTTTTGACGTGTTCTGGGTTCTCCTTTGGGTTTTAGTTTGGTTCTCGTTGGTCATTATGGTGGAAAAGGGTAAATTGTGGGTTTTGGAGAACATCAGGGAGGTTTAGGGTGGTTTTGGGGTGGATCTATGGTTTTGGCGTATTTTCTTCCAGTTTTGGGGGTGATGCCGATATTTTTTGGGGTGTTTTTGACGTGTTTTGGGGTCTCCATTAGGTTTTGTTGTGTTCTTGTTTGTCATTATGTTAAATAGGAGTGGATTGTGGGTTTTGGAGAAGATCAGGTAGGTTTAGGGTGGTTTTGGGGTGGATCTATGGTTTTGGGGGATTTTCTTCCAGTTTTGGGGGTGATGCCGTTCTTGTTTGGGGTGTTTTTGACGTTTTTTGGTGTCTCTGTTGGGTTTTGTTGGGTTCTCGTTGGTCATCGTGTTGGAAAATTGTAAATTGTGGGTTTTGGAGAACATCAGGAAGGTTTCGGGTGGTTTTGGGGTGGATCTATGGTATTTGGGGTTTTCTTCTATTTTTTGGCGTGATCCTGTTCTTTTTTGTGTTGTTTTTGACGTTTTTTGGGGTCTCCATTAGGTTTTGTTGTGTTCTTGTTTGTCATTATGTTAAATAGGAGTGGATTGTGGGTTTTGGAGAACATCAGGTAGGTTTAGGGTGGTTTTGGGGTCGATCAATTGTTTTGGCGGATTTTCTTCCAGTTTGGGGATGATGCCTATATTTGTTGGGGTGTTTTTGACGTGTTTTGGGGTCTCCATTAGGTTTTGTTGTGTTCTTGTTTGTCATTATGTTAAATAGGAGTGGATTGTGGGTTTTGGAGAACATCAGGTAGGTTTCGGGTGGTTTTGGGGTGGATCTATGGTTTTGGGGGATTTTCTTCCAGTTTTGGGGGTGATGCCGTTCTTGTTTGGGGTGTTTTTGACGTTTTTTGGGGTCTCTGTTGGGTTTTGTTGGGTTCTCGTTGGTCATCGTGTTGGAAAAGGGTAAATTGTGGGTTTTGGAGAACATCAGGAAGGTTTCGGGTGGTTTTGGGGTGGATCTATGGTTTTGGGGGATTTTCTTCCAGTTTTGGGGGTGATGCCATTTTTGTTTGGGTTGTTTTTTAATGTTTTTGGGGTCTCTGTTAGGTTTTGTTGGGTTCTCGTTGGTCATCATGGTGGAAAAGTGTAAATTGTGGGTTTTGTAGAATATCAGGTAGGTTTACGGTGGTTTTGGGGTGGATATATGGTACTCAGTTTTTTTTTTTTTTTTTTTTTTTTTTTGGGGGGGGGGGGATGATCCTGGGCTTTTTGTGTTGTTTTTGACGTGTTTTGGGGTGTCCGTTGTGTTTCATTTGGTTTTCCATGGTCATCGTGTTGTAAAAGGGTAAATTGTGGGTTTTGGAGAACTTCAGGTAGGCTTAGGGGGACTTTTCGCGTGGATTCATGGTATTTGGGGTTTTCTTCTATTTTGGAGAGTGATCCTCTCCTTTCTTCGTGTGATTTTGAAGTGTTTTGGGGTTTCCGTTGCGTTTCGTTGAGTTCCTAATGCGTTTTATGGTGGTTGGGAGTGTGCTTTGGGATTAGGAGAACATCAGGTAGGTTTAGGGTGGTTTTGGGGTGGATCTATGGCATTTGGGGTTTTCTTCCAGTTTTGGGGGTGATGCCGTTCTTTTTTGGGGTGTTTTTAACGTGTTTTGAGGTCTCCGTTGGGTTTTGTTGTGTTCTCATTGGTCATCATGTTGGAAAAGTGTAAATTGTGGGTTTTGGAGAACATCAGGTGGGTTTAGGGTGGTTTTGGCGTGTATCTATGGTTTTGGGGGATTTTCTTTCAGTTTTGGGGGTTATCTCGTTTTATTTAGTTGTGTTTTTGACGTGTTCTGGGTTCTCCTTTGGGTTTTAGTTTGGTTCTTGTTCGTCATCATGGTGAAAAAGTGTAAATTGTGGGTTTTGGAGAACATCAGGTAGGTTTAGGGTGTCTTTGGGGTCGATCTATGGTATTTGGGGTTTTCTTCTATTTTTTGGCATGATCCTGTTTATTTTTGTGTTGTTTTGGACGTGTTTTGGCGTCTCCGTTGGGTTTTGTTGTGTTCTCGTTGGTCATCGTGTTGGAAAAGGGTAAATTGTGGGTTTTGGAGAAGATCAGGTAGGTTTAGGGTGGTTTTGGGGTGGATCTATGGTTTTGGCGTATTTTCTTCCAGTTTTGGGGGTGATGCCGATATTTTTTGGGGTGTTTTTGACGTGTTTTGGGGTCTCCATTAGGTTTTGTTGTGTTCTTGTTGGTCATTATGTTAAATAGGAGTGGATTGTGGGTTTTGGAGAAGATCAGGTAGGTTTAGGGTGGTTTTGGGGTGGATCTATGGTTTTGGCGGATTTTCTTCCAGTTTTGGGGGTGATGCCGTTCTTGTTTGGGGTGTTTTTGACGTTTTTTGGGGTCTCTGTTGGGTTTTGTTGGGTTCTCGTTGGTCATCGTGTTGGAAAAGGGTAAATTGTGGGTTTTGGAGAACATCAGGTAGGTTTAGGGTGGTTTTGGGGTGGATCTATGGTTTTGGGGGATTTTCTTCCAGTTTTGGGGGTGATGTCATTTTTGTTTGGGGTGTTTTTTAAGGTTTTTGGGGTCTCTGTTTGGTTTTGTTGGGTTCTCGTTGGTCATCATGGTGGAAAAGTGTAAATTGTGGGTTTTGTAGAATATCAGGTAGGTTTAGGGTGGTTTTGGGGTGGATATATGGTACTCAGTTTGTTTTTTTTTTTTTTTTTTTTTGGGGGGGGGATGATCCTGGAGTTTTTGTGTTGTTTTTGACGTGTTTTGGGGTCTCCGTTGTGTTTCATTTGGTTTTCCATGATCATCGTGTTGTAAAAGGGTAAATTGTGGGTTTTGGAGAACTTCAGGTAGGTTTAGGGGGACTTTTCGCGTGGATTCATGGTATTTGGGGTTTTCTTCTATTTTGGAGAGTGATCCTCTCCTTTCTTCGTGTGATTTTGAAGTGTTTTGGGGTTTCCGTTGTGTTTCGTTGAGTTCCTAATGCGTTTTATGGTGGTTGGGAGTGTGCTTTGGGATTAGGAGAACATCAGGTAGGTTTAGGGTGTCCTTGGGGTGGATCTATGGTATTTGGGGTTTTCTTCCAGTTTTGGGGGTGATGCCGTTCTTTTTTGGGGTGTTTTTAACGTGTTTTGGGGTCTCCGTTGGGTTTTGTTGGGTTCTCGTTGGTCATTATGTTAAATAGGTGTGGATTGTGGGTTTTGGAGAACATCAGGTGGGTTTAGGGTGGTTTTGGCGTGTATCTATGGTTTTGGGGGATTTTCTTTCAGTTTTGGGGGTTATCTCGTTTTATTTAGTTGTGTTTTTGACGTGTTCTGGGTTCTCCTTTGGGTTTTAGTTTGGTTCTTGTTCGTCATCATGGTGAAAAAGTGTAAATTGTGGGTTTTGGAGAACATCAGGTAGGTTTAGGGTGTCTTGGGGGTCGATCTATGGTATTTGGGGTTTTCTTCTATTTTTTGGCATGATCCTGTTTATTTTTGCGGTGTTTTGGACGTGTTTTGGGGTCTCCGTTGGGTTTTGTTGTGTTCTTGTTGGTCATTATGTTAAATAGGAGTGGATTGTGGGTTTTGGAGAAGATCAGGTAGGTTTAGGGTGGTTTTGGGGTGGATCTATGGTTTTGGCGGATTTTCTTCCAATTTTGGGGGTGATGCCGTTCTTGTTTGGGGTGTTTTTAACGTGTTTTGGGGTCTCTGTTGGGTTTTGTTGGGTTCTCGTTGGTCATCGTGTTGGAAAAGGGTAAATTGTGGGTTTTGGAGAACATCAGGAAGGTTTCGGGTGGTTTTGGGGTGGATCTATAGTATTTGGGGTTTTCTTCTATTTTTTGGCGTGATCCTGTTCTTTTTTGTGTTGTTTTTGACGTGTTTTGGGGTCTCTGTTTGGTTTTGTTGGGTTCTCGTGTGTCATCGTGTTGGAAAAGGGTAAATTGTGGGTTTTGGAGAACATCAGGTAGGTTTCGGGTGGTTTTGGGGTGGATCTATGGTTTTGGGGGATTTTCTTCCAGTTTTGGGGGTGATGCCGATATTTGTTGGGGTGTTTTTGACGGTTTTTGGGGTCTCCATTAGGTTTTGTTGTGTTCTTGTTTGTCATTATGTTAAATAGGAGTGGATTGTGGGTTTTGGAGAAGATCAGGTAGGTTTAGGGTGGTTTTGGGGTGGATCTATGGTTTTGGCGGATTTTCTTCCAGTTTTGGGGGTGATGCCGTTCTTGTTTGGGGTGTTTTTGACGTTTTTTGGGGTCTCTGTTGGGTTTTGTTGGGTTCTCGTTGGTCATCGTGTTGGAAAAGGGTAAATTGTGGGTTTTGGAGAACATCAGGAAGGTTTCGGGTGGTTTTGGGGTGGATCTATGGTTTTGGCGGATTTTCTTCCAGTTTTGGGGGTGATGCCGATATTTGTTGGGGTGTTTTTGACGTGTTTTGGGGTCTCCATTAGGTTTTGTTGTGTTCTTGTTTGTCATTATGTTAAATAGCAGTGGATTGTGGGTTTTGGAGAACATCAGGTAGGTTTAGGGTGGTTTTGGGGTGGATCTATTGTTTTGGCGGATTTTCTTCCAGTTTTGGGTGTGATGCCTATATTTGTTGGGGTGTTTTTGACGTGCTTTGGGGTCTCCATTAGGTTTTGTTGTGTTCTTGTTTGTCATTATGTTAAATAGGAGTGGATTGTGGGTTTTGGAGAACATCAGGTAGGTTTCGGGTGGTTTTGGGGTGGATCTATGGTTTTGGGGGATTTTCTTCCAGTTTTGGGGGTGATGCCATTTTTGTTTGGGGTGTTTTTTAATGTTTTTGGGGTCTCTGTTTGGTTTTGTTGGGTTCTCGTTGGTCATCATGGTGGAAAAGTGTAAATTGTGGGTTTTGTAGAATATCAGGTAGGTTTAGGGTGGTTTTGGGGTGGATATATGGTACTCAGTTTTTTTTTTTTTTTTTTTTTTTTTTTTGAGGGGTGGGGATGATCCTGGACTTTTTGTGTTGTTTTTGACGTGTTTTGGGGTCTCCGTTGTGTTTCATTTGGTTTTCCATGGTCATCGTGTTGTAAAAGGGTAAATTGTGGGTTTTGGAGAACTTCAGGTAGGTTTAGGGTGGTTTTGGGGTGGATCTATGGTTTTGGGGGATTTTCTTCCAATTTTGGGGGTGATGCCGTTCTTGTTTGGGGTGTTTTTGGCGTTTTTTGGGGTCTCTGTTGGGTTTTGTTGGGTTCTCGTTGGTCATCGTGTTGGAAAAGGGTAAATTGTGGGTTTTGGAGAACATCAGGGAGGTTTAGGGTGGTTTTGGGGTGGATCTATGGTTTTGGCGTATTTTCTTCCAGTTTTGGGTTGATGCCGATATTTTTTGTTTTTTTTTTGACGTGTTTTGGGGTGTCCGTTGTGTTTCATTTGGTTTTCCATGGTCATCGTGTTGGAAAAGTGTAAATTGTGGGTTTTGGAGAACTTCAGGTAGGTTTAGGGGGACTTTTCGCGTGGATTCATGGTATTTGGGGTTTTCTTCTATTTTGGAGAGTGATCCTCTCCTTTCTTCGTGTGATTTTGAAGTGTTTTGGGGTTTCCGTTGTGTTTCGTTGAGTTCCTAATGCGTTTTATGGTGGTTGGGAGTGTGCTTTGGGATTAGGAGAACATCAGGTAGGTTTAGGGTGTCCTTGGGGTGGATCTATGGCATTTGGGGTTTTCTTCCAGTTTTGGGGGTGATGCCGTTCTTTTTTGGGGTGTTTTTAACGTGTTTTGGGGTCTCTGTTGGGTTTTGTTGGGTTCTCGTTGGTCATTATGTTAAATAGGTGTGGATTGTGGGTTTTGGAGAACATCAGGTGGGTTTAGGGTGGTTTTGGCGTGTATCTATGGTTTTGGGGGATTTTCTTTCAGTTTTGGGTGTTATCTCGTTTTATTTAGTTGTGTTTTTGACGTGTTCTGGGTTCTCCTTTGGGTTTTAGTTTGGTTCTTGTTCGTCATCATGGTGAAAAAGTGTAAATTGTGGGTTTTGGAGAACATCAGGTAGGTTTAGGGTGTCTTTGGGGTCGATCTATGGTATTTGGGGTTTTCTTCTATTTTTTGGCATGATCCTGTTTATTTTTGTGTTGTTTTGGACGTGTTTTGGCGTCTCCGTTGGGTTTTGTTGTGTTCTCGTTGGTCATCGTGTTGGAAAAGGGTAAATTGTGGGTTTTGGAGAACATCAGGTAGGTTTAGGGTGGTTTTGGGGTGGATCTATGGTTTTGGCGTATTTTCTTCCAGTTTTGGGGGTGATGCCGATATTTTTTGGGGTGTTTTTGACGTGTTTTGGGGTCTCCATTAGGTTTTGTTGTGTTCTTGTTGGTCATTATGTTAAATAGGAGTGGATTGTGGGTTTTGGAGAAGATCAGGTAGGTTTAGGGTGGTTTTGGGGTGGATCTATGGTTTTGGCGGATTTTCTTCCAGTTTTGGGGGTGATGCCGTTCTTGTTTGGGGTGTTTTTGACGTTTTTTGGGGTCTCTGTTGGGTTTTGTTGGGTTCTCGTTGGTCATCGTGTTGGAAAAGGGTAAATTGTGGGTTTTGGAGAACATCAGGTAGGTTTCGGGTGGTTTTGGGGTGGATCTATGGTTTTGGGGGATTTTCTTCCAGTTTTGGGGGTGATGCCATTTTTGTTTGGGGTGTTTTTTAAGGTTTTTGGGGTCTCTGTTTGGTTTTGTTGGGTTCTCGTTGGTCATCATGGTGGAAAAGTGTAAATTGTGGGTTTTGTAGAATATCAGGTAGGTTTAGGGTGGTTTTGGGGTGGATATATGGTACTCAGTTTGTTTTTTTTTTTTTTTTTTTGGGGGGGGGGATGATCCTGGAGTTTTTGTGTTGTTTTTGACGTGTTTTGGGGTCTCCGTTGTGTTTCATTTGGTTTTCCATGATCATCGTGTTGTAAAAGGGTAAATTGTGGGTTTTTGAGAACTTCAGGTAGGTTTAGGGGGACTTTTCGCGTGGATTCATGGTATTTGGGGTTTTCTTCTATTTTGGAGAGTGATCCTCTCCTTTCTTCGTGTGATTTTGAAGTGTTTTGGGGTTTCCGTTGCGTTTCGTTGAGTTCCTAATGCGTTTTATGGTGGTTGGGAGTGTGCTTTGGGATTAGGAGAACATCAGGTAGGTTTAGGGTGTCCTTGGGGTGGATCTATGGTATTTGGGGTTTTCTTCCAGTTTTGGGGGTGATGCCGTTCTTTTTTGGGGTGTTTTTAACGTGTTTTGGGGTCTCCGTTGGGTTTTGTTGGGTTCTCGTTGGTCATTATGTTAAATAGGTGTGGATTGTGGGTTTTGGAGAACATCAGGTGGGTTTAGGGTGGTTTTGGCGTGTATCTATGGTTTTGGGGGATTTTCTTTCAGTTTTGGGTGTTATCTCGTTTTATTTAGTTGTGTTTTTGACGTGTTCTGGGTTCTCCTTTGGGTTTTAGTTTGGTTCTTGTTCGTCATCATGGTGAAAAAGTGTAAATTGTGGGTTTTGGAGAACATCAGGTAGGTTTAGGGTGTCTTGGGGGTCGATCTATGGTATTTGGGGTTTTCTTCTATTTTTTGGCATGATCCTGTTTATTTTTGCGGTGTTTTGGACGTGTTTTGGGGTCTCCATTAGGTTTTGTTGTGTTCTTGTTGGTCATTATGTTAAATAGGAGTGGATTGTGGGTTTTGGAGAAGATCAGGTAGGTTTAGGGTGGTTTTGGGGTGGATCTATGGTTTTGGCGGATTTTCTTCCAATTTTGGGGGTGATGCCGTTCTTGTTTGGGGTGTTTTTAACGTGTTTTGGGGTCTCTGTTGGGTTTTGTTGGGTCTCGTTGGTCATCGTGTTGGAAAAGGGTAAATTGTGGGTTTTGGAGAACATCAGGAAGGTTTCGGGTGGTTTTGGGGTGGATCTATAGTATTTGGGGTTTTCTTCTATTTTTTGGCGTGATCCTGTTCTTTTTTGTGTTGTTTTTGACGTGTTTTGGGGTCTCTGTTTGGTTTTGTTGGGTTCTCGTGTGTCATCGTGTTGGAAAAGGGTAAATTGTGGGTTTTGGAGAACATCAGGTAGGTTTCGGGTGGTTTTGGGGTGGATCTATGGTTTTGGGGGATTTTCTTCCAGTTTTGGGGGTGATGCCGATATTTGTTGGGGTGTTTTTGATGGTTTTTGGGGTCTCCATTAGGTTTTGTTGTGTTCTTGTTTGTCATTATGTTAAATAGGAGTGGATTGTGGGTTTTGGAGAAGATCAGGTAGGTTTAGGGTGGTTTTGGGGTGGATCTATGGTTTTGGCGGATTTTCTTCCAGTTTTGGGGGTGATGCCGTTCTTGTTTGGGGTGTTTTTGACGTTTTTTGGGGTCTCTGTTGGGTTTTGTTGGGTTCTCGTTGGTCATCGTGTTGGAAAAGGGTAAATTGTGGGTTTTGGAGAACATCAGGAAGGTTTAGGGTGGTTTTGGGGTGGATCTATGGTTTTGGCGGATTTTCTTCCAGTTTTGGGGGTGATGCCGATATTTGTTGGGGTGTTTTTGACGTGTTTTGGGGTCTCCATTAGGTTTTGTTGTGTTCTTGTTTGTCATTATGTTAAATAGCAGTGGATTGTGGGTTTTGGAGAACATCAGGTAGGTTTAGGGTGGTTTTGGGGTGGATCTATTGTTTTGGCGGATTTTCTTCCAGTTTTGGGTGTGATGCCTATATTTGTTGGGGTGTTTTTGACGTGCTTTGGGGTCTCCATTAGGTTTTGTTGTGTTCTTGTTTGTCATTATGTTAAATAGGAGTGGATTGTGGGTTTTGGAGAACATCAGGTAGGTTTCGGGTGGTTTTGGGGTGGATCTATGGTTTTGGGGGATTTTCTTCCAGTTTTGGGGGTGATGCCATTTTTGTTTGGGGTGTTTTTTAATGTTTTTGGGGTCTCTGTTTGGTTTTGTTGGGTTCTCGTTGGTCATCATGGTGGAAAAGTGTAAATTGTGGGTTTTGTAGAATATCAGGTAGGTTTAGGGTGGTTTTGGGGTGGATATATGGTACTCAGTTTTTTTTTTTTTTTTTTTTTTTTTTGAGGGGTGGGGATGATCCTGGACTTTTTGTGTTGTTTTTGACGTGTTTTGGGGTCTCCGTTGTGTTTCATTTGGTTTTCCATGGTCATCGTGTTGTAAAAGGGTAAATTGTGGGTTTTGGAGAACTTCAGGTAGGTTTAGGGTGGTTTTGGGGTGGATCTATGGTTTTGGGGGATTTTCTTCCAATTTTGGGGGTGATGCCGTTCTTGTTTGGGGTGTTTTTGGCGTTTTTTGGGGTCTCTGTTGGGTTTTGTTGGGTTCTCGTTGGTCATCGTGTTGGAAAAGGGTAAATTGTGGGTTTTGGAGAAGATCAGGTAGGTTTAGGGTGGTTTTGGGGTGGATCTATGGTTTTGGCGTATTTTCTTCCAGTTTTGGGTTGATGCCGATATTTTTTGTTTTTTTTTTTTTGACGTGTTTTGGGGTTTCCGTTGTGTTTCATTTGGTTTTCCATGGTCATCGTGTTGTAAAAGTGTAAATTGTGGGTTTTGGAGAACTTCAGGTAGGTTTAGGGGGACTTTTCGCGTGGATTCATGGTATTTGGGGTTTTCTTCTATTTTGGAGAGTGATCCTCTCCTTTCTTCGTGTGATTTTGAAGTGTTTTGGGGTTTCCGTTGCGTTTCGTTGAGTTCCTAATGCGTTTTATGGTGGTTGGGAGTGTGCTTTGGGATTAGGAGAACATCAGGTAGGTTTAGGGTGTCCTTGGGGTGGATCTATGGCATTTGGGGTTTTCTTCCAGTTTTGGGGGTGATGCCGTTCTTTTTTGGGGTGTTTTTAACGTGTTTTGGGGTCTCCGTTGGGTTTTGTTGGGTTCTCGTTGGTCATCGTGTTGGAAAAGGGTAAATTGTGGGTTTTGGAGAACATCAGGTAGGTTTAGGGTGTCTTTGGGGTCGATCTATGGTATTTGGGGTTTTCTTCTATTTTTTGGCATGATCCTGTTTATTTTTGCGGTGTTTTGGACGTGTTTTGGGGTCTCCGTTGGGTTTTGTTGTGTTCTTGTTGGTCATTATGTTAAATAGGAGTGGATTGTGGGTTTTGGAGAAGATCAGGTAGGTTTAGGGTGGTTTTGGGGTGGATCTATGGTTTTGGGGGATTTTCTTCCAGTTTTGGGGGTGATGCCGATATTTTTTGGGGTGTTTTTGACGTGTTTTGGGGTCTCCATTAGGTTTTGTTGTGTTCTTGTTTGTCATTATGTTAAATAGGTGTGGATTGTGGGTTTTGGAGAACATCAGGTGGGTTTAGGGTGGTTTTGGCGTGTATCTATGGTTTTGGGGGATTTTCTTTCAGTTTTGGGGGTTATCTCGTTTTATTTAGTTGTGTTTTTGACGTGTTCTGGGTTCTCCTTTGGGTTTTAGTTTGGTTCTTGTTCGTCATCATGGTGAAAAAGTGTAAATTGTGGGTTTTGGAGAACATCAGGTAGGTTTAGGGTGTCTTTGGGGTCGATCTATGGTATTTGGGGTTTTCTTCTATTTTTTGGCATGATCCTGTTTATTTTTGCGGTGTTTTGGACGTGTTTTGGGGTCTCCGTTGGGTTTTGTTGTGTTCTAGTAGGTCATTATGTTAAATAGGAGTGGATTGTGGGTTTTGGAGAAGATCAGGTAGGTTTAGGGTGGTTTTGGGGTGGATCTATGGTTTTGGCGGATTTTCTTCGAGTTTTGGTGGTGATGCCGTTCTTGTTTGGGGTGTTTTTGACGTGTTTTGGGGTCTCTGTTGGGTTTTGTTGGGTTCTCGTTGGTCATCGTGTTGGAAAAGGGTAAATTGTGGGTTTTGGAGAACATCAGGAAGATTTCGGGTGGTTTTGGGGTGGATCTATGGTATTTGGGGTTTTCTTCTATTTTTTGGCGTGATCCTCTTCTTTTTTGTGTTGTTTTTGACGTTTTTTGGGGTCTCTGTTAGGTTTTGTTGGGTTCTCGTTGGTCATCGTGTTGGAAAAGTGTAAATTGTGGGTTTTGGAGAACATCAGGTAGGTGTTGGGTGGTTTTGGGGTGGATCTATGGTTTTGGGGGATTTTCTTCCAGTTTTGGGGGTGATGCCATTTTTGTTTGGGGTGTTTTTTAATGTTTTTGGGGTCTCTGTTGGGTTTTGTTGGGTTCTCGTTGGTCATCATGGTGGAAAAGTGTAAATTGTGGGTTTTGTAGAATATCAGGTAGGTTTAGGGTGGTTTTGGGGTGGATATATGGTACTCAGTTTTTTTTTTTTTTTTTTTTTTTGGGGGGGGGGGGGATGATCCTGGAGTTTTTGTGTTGTTTTTGACGTGTTTTGGGGTCTCCGTTGTGTTTCATTTGGTTTTCCATGGTCATCGTGTTGTAAAAGGGTAAATTGTGGGTTTTGGAGAACTTCAGGTAGGTTTAGGGTGGTTTTGGGGTGGATCTATGGTTTTGGGGGATTTTCTTCCAATTTTGGGGGTGATGCCGTTCTTGTTTGGGGTGTTTTTGGCGTTTTTTGGTGTCTCTGTTGGGTTTTGTTGGGTTCTCGTTGGTCATCGTGTTGGAAAAGGGTAAATTGTGGGTTTTGGAGAACATCAGGAAGGTTTAGGGTGGTTTTGGGGTGGATCTATGGTTTTGGCGTATTTTCTTCCAGTTTTGGGTTGATGCCGATATTTTTTGTTTTTTTTTTGACGTGTTTTGTGGTGTCCGTTGTGTTTCATTTGGTTTTCCATGGTCATCGTGTTGTAAAAGGGTAAATTGTGGGTTTTGGAGAACTTCAGGTAGGTTTAGGGGGACTTTTCGCGTGGATTCATGGTATTTGGGGTTTTCTTCTATTTTGGAGAGTGATCCTCTCCTTTCTTCGTGTGATTTTGAAGTGTTTTGGGGTTTCCGTTGCGTTTCGTTGAGTTCCTAATGCGTTTTATGGTGGTTGGGAGTGTGCTTTGGGATTAGGAGAACATCAGGTAGGTTTAGGGTGGTTTTGGGGTGGATCTATGGTATTTGGGGTTTTCTTCCAGTTTTGGAGGTGATGCCGTTCTTTTTTTGGGGTGTTTTTAACGTGTTTTGGGGTCTCCGTTGGGTTTTGTTGGGTTCTCGTTGGTCATCATGTTGGAAAAGGGTAAATTGTGGGTTTTGGAGAAGACCAGGTAGGTTTAGTGTGGTTTTGGGGTGGATCTATGGTTTTGGTGTATTTTCTTCCAGTTTTGGGGGTGATGCCGTTCTTGTTTGGGGTGTTTTTGACGTTTTTTGGGGTCTCTGTTTGGTTTTGTTGGGTTCTCGTTGGTCATTATAGTGGAAAAGGGTAAATTGTGGGTTTTGGAGAACATCAGGTAGGTTTAGGGTGGTTTTGGGGTGGATCTATGGTTTTGGGGGATTTTCTTCCAGTTTTGGGGGTGATGCCATTTTTGTTTGGGGTGTTTTTTAATGTTTTTGGGGTCTCTGTTGGGTTTTGTTGGGTTCTCGTTGGTCATCATGGTGGAAAAGTGTAAATTGTGGGTTTTGTAGAATATCAGGTAGGTTTAGGGTGGTTTTGGGGTGGATATATGGTACTCAGTTTTTTTTTTTTTTTTTTTTTTGGGGGGGGTGGGGGATGATCCTGGAGTTTTTGTGTTGTTTTTGACGTGTTTTGGGGTGTCCGTTGTGTTTCATTTAGTTTTCCATGGTCATCGTGTTGTAAAAGGGTAAATTGTGGGTTTTGGAGAACTTCAGGTAGGTTTAGGGTGGTTTTGGGGTGGATCTATGTTTTTGGCGGATTTTCTTCCAATTTTGGGGGTGATGCCGTTCTTGTTTGGGGTGTTTTTGACGTTTTTTGGGGTCTCTGTTGGGTTTTGTTGGGTTCTCGTTGGTCATCGTGTTGGCAAAGGGTAAATTGTGGGTTTTGGAGAACATCAGGAAGGTTTAGGGTGGTTTTGGGGTGGATCTATGGTTTTGGCGTATTTTCTTCCAGTTTTGGGTTGATGCCGATATTTTTTGGGTTTTTTTTGACGTGTTTTGTGGTCTCCGTTGTGTTTCATTTGGTTTTCCATGGTCATCGTGTTGTAAAAGGGTAAATTGTGGGTTTTGGAGAACTTCAGGTAGGTTTAGGGTGGTTTTGGCGTGTATCTATGATTTTGGGGGATTTTCTTTCATTTTTGGGGGTTATCTCGTTTTATTTAGTTGTGTTTTTGACGTGTTCTGGGTTCTCCTTTGGGTTTTAGTTTGGTTCTCGTTGGTCATTATGGTGGAAAAGGGTAAATTGTGGGTTTTGGAGAACATCAGGGAGGTTTAGGGTGGTTTTGGGGTGGATCTATGGTTTTGGCGTATTTTCTTCCAGTTTTGGGGGTGATGCCGATATTTTTTGGGGTGTTTTTGACGTGTTTTGGGGTCTCCATTAGGTTTTGTTGTGTTCTTGTTTGTCATTATGTTAAATAGGAGTGGATTGTGGGTTTTGGAGAAGATCAGGTAGGTTTAGGGTGGTTTTGGGGTGGATCTATGGTTTTGGGGGATTTTCTTCCAGTTTTGGGGGTGATGCCATTTTTGTTTGGGGTGTTTTTTAAGGTTTTTGGGGTCTCTGTTTGGTTTTGTTGGGTTCTCGTTGGTCATCATGGTGGAAAAGTGTAAATTGTGGGTTTTGTAGAATATCAGGTAGGTTTAGGGTGGTTTTGGGGTGGATATATGGTACTCAGTTTGTTTTTTTTTTTTTTTTTTTTGGGGGGGGGGATGATCCTGGAGTTTTTGTGTTGTTTTTGACGTGTTTTGGGGTCTCCGTTGTGTTTCATTTGGTTTTCCATGATCATCGTGTTGTAAAAGGGTAAATTGTGGGTTTTTGAGAACTTCAGGTAGGTTTAGGGGGACTTTTCGCGTGGATTCATGGTATTTGGGGTTTTCTTCTATTTTGGAGAGTGATCCTCTCCTTTCTTCGTGTGATTTTGAAGTGTTTTGGGGTTTCCGTTGCGTTTCGTTGAGTTCCTAATGCGTTTTATGGTGGTTGGGAGTGTGCTTTGGGATTAGGAGAACATCAGGTAGGTTTAGGGTGTCCTTGGGGTGGATCTATGGTATTTGGGGTTTTCTTCCAGTTTTGGGGGTGATGCCGTTCTTTTTTGGGGTGTTTTTAACGTGTTTTGGGGTCTCCGTTGGGTTTTGTTGGGTTCTCGTTGGTCATTATGTTAAATAGGTGTGGATTGTGGGTTTTGGAGAACATCAGGTGGGTTTAGGGTGGTTTTGGCGTGTATCTATGGTTTTGGGGGATTTTCTTTCAGTTTTGGGTGTTATCTCGTTTTATTTAGTTGTGTTTTTGACGTGTTCTGGGTTCTCCTTTGGGTTTTAGTTTGGTTCTTGTTCGTCATCATGGTGAAAAAGTGTAAATTGTGGGTTTTGGAGAACATCAGGTAGGTTTAGGGTGTCTTGGGGGTCGATCTATGGTATTTGGGGTTTTCTTCTATTTTTTGGCATGATCCTGTTTATTTTTGCGGTGTTTTGGACGTGTTTTGGGGTCTCCATTAGGTTTTGTTGTGTTCTTGTTGGTCATTATGTTAAATAGGAGTGGATTGTGGGTTTTGGAGAAGATCAGGTAGGTTTAGGGTGGTTTTGGGGTGGATCTATGGTTTTGGCGGATTTTCTTCCAATTTTGGGGGTGATGCCGTTCTTGTTTGGGGTGTTTTTAACGTGTTTTGGGGTCTCTGTTGGGTTTTGTTGGGTCTCGTTGGTCATCGTGTTGGAAAAGGGTAAATTGTGGGTTTTGGAGAACATCAGGAAGGTTTCGGGTGGTTTTGGGGTGGATCTATAGTATTTGGGGTTTTCTTCTATTTTTTGGCGTGATCCTGTTCTTTTTTGTGTTGTTTTTGACGTGTTTTGGGGTCTCTGTTTGGTTTTGTTGGGTTCTCGTGTGTCATCGTGTTGGAAAAGGGTAAATTGTGGGTTTTGGAGAACATCAGGTAGGTTTCGGGTGGTTTTGGGGTGGATCTATGGTTTTGGGGGATTTTCTTCCAGTTTTGGGGGTGATGCCGATATTTGTTGGGGTGTTTTTGATGGTTTTTGGGGTCTCCATTAGGTTTTGTTGTGTTCTTGTTTGTCATTATGTTAAATAGGAGTGGATTGTGGGTTTTGGAGAAGATCAGGTAGGTTTAGGGTGGTTTTGGGGTGGATCTATGGTTTTGGCGGATTTTCTTCCAGTTTTGGGGGTGATGCCGTTCTTGTTTGGGGTGTTTTTGACGTTTTTTGGGGTCTCTGTTGGGTTTTGTTGGGTTCTCGTTGGTCATCGTGTTGGAAAAGGGTAAATTGTGGGTTTTGGAGAACATCAGGAAGGTTTAGGGTGGTTTTGGGGTGGATCTATGGTTTTGGCGTATTTTCTTCCAGTTTTGGGGGTGATGCCGATATTTGTTGGGGTGTTTTTGACGTGTTTTGGGGTCTCCATTAGGTTTTGTTGTGTTCTTGTTTGTCATTATGTTAAATAGCAGTGGATTGTGGGTTTTGGAGAACATCAGGTAGGTTTAGGGTGGTTTTGGGGTGGATCTATTGTTTTGGCGGATTTTCTTCCAGTTTTGGGTGTGATGCCTATATTTGTTGGGGTGTTTTTGACGTGCTTTGGGGTCTCCATTAGGTTTTGTTGTGTTCTTGTTTGTCATTATGTTAAATAGGAGTGGATTGTGGGTTTTGGAGAACATCAGGTAGGTTTCGGGTGGTTTTGGGGTGGATCTATGGTTTTGGGGGATTTTCTTCCAGTTTTGGGGGTGATGCCATTTTTGTTTGGGGTGTTTTTTAATGTTTTTGGGGTCTCTGTTTGGTTTTGTTGGGTTCTCGTTGGTCATCATGGTGGAAAAGTGTAAATTGTGGGTTTTGTAGAATATCAGGTAGGTTTAGGGTGGTTTTGGGGTGGATATATGGTACTCAGTTTTTTTTTTTTTTTTTTTTTTTTTTGAGGGGTGGGGATGATCCTGGACTTTTTGTGTTGTTTTTGACGTGTTTTGGGGTCTCCGTTGTGTTTCATTTGGTTTTCCATGGTCATCGTGTTGTAAAAGGGTAAATTGTGGGTTTTGGAGAACTTCAGGTAGGTTTAGGGTGGTTTTGGGGTGGATCTATGGTTTTGGGGGATTTTCTTCCAATTTTGGGGGTGATGCCGTTCTTGTTTGGGGTGTTTTTGGCGTTTTTTGGGGTCTCTGTTGGGTTTTGTTGGGTTCTCGTTGGTCATCGTGTTGGAAAAGGGTAAATTGTGGGTTTTGGAGAACATCAGGGAGGTTTAGGGTGGTTTTGGGGTGGATCTATGGTTTTGGCGTATTTTCTTCCAGTTTTGGGTTGATGCCGATATTTTTTGTTTTTTTTTTTTTGACGTGTTTTGGGGTTTCCGTTGTGTTTCATTTGGTTTTCCATGGTCATCGTGTTGTAAAAGTGTAAATTGTGGGTTTTGGAGAACTTCAGGTAGGTTTAGGGGGACTTTTCGCGTGGATTCATGGTATTTGGGGTTTTCTTCTATTTTGGAGAGTGATCCTCTCCTTTCTTCGTGTGATTTTGAAGTGTTTTGGGGTTTCCGTTGCGTTTCGTTGAGTTCCTAATGCGTTTTATGGTGGTTGGGAGTGTGCTTTGGGATTAGGAGAACATCAGGTAGGTTTAGGGTGTCCTTGGGGTGGATCTATGGCATTTGGGGTTTTCTTCCAGTTTTGGGGGTGATGCCGTTCTTTTTTGGGGTGTTTTTAACGTGTTTTGGGGTCTCCGTTGGGTTTTGTTGGGTTCTCGTTGGTCATCGTGTTGGAAAAGGGTAAATTGTGGGTTTTGGAGAACATCAGGTAGGTTTAGGGTGTCTTTGGGGTCGATCTATGGTATTTGGGGTTTTCTTCTATTTTTTGGCATGATCCTGTTTATTTTTGCGGTGTTTTGGACGTGTTTTGGGGTCTCCGTTGGGTTTTGTTGTGTTCTTGTTGGTCATTATGTTAAATAGGAGTGGATTGTGGGTTTTGGAGAAGATCAGGTAGGTTTAGGGTGGTTTTGGGGTGGATCTATGGTTTTGGGGGATTTTCTTCCAGTTTTGGGGGTGATGCCGATATTTTTTGGGGTGTTTTTGACGTGTTTTGGGGTCTCCATTAGGTTTTGTTGTGTTCTTGTTTGTCATTATGTTAAATAGGTGTGGATTGTGGGTTTTGGAGAACATCAGGTGGGTTTAGGGTGGTTTTGGCGTGTATCTATGGTTTTGGGGGATTTTCTTTCAGTTTTGGGGGTTATCTCGTTTTATTTAGTTGTGTTTTTGACGTGTTCTGGGTTCTCCTTTGGGTTTTAGTTTGGTTCTTGTTCGTCATCATGGTGAAAAAGTGTAAATTGTGGGTTTTGGAGAACATCAGGTAGGTTTAGGGTGTCTTTGGGGTCGATCTATGGTATTTGGGGTTTTCTTCTATTTTTTGGCATGATCCTGTTTATTTTTGCGGTGTTTTGGACGTGTTTTGGGGTCTCCGTTGGGTTTTGTTGTGTTCTAGTAGGTCATTATGTTAAATAGGAGTGGATTGTGGGTTTTGGAGAAGATCAGGTAGGTTTAGGGTGGTTTTGGGGTGGATCTATGGTTTTGGCGGATTTTCTTCGAGTTTTGGTGGTGATGCCGTTCTTGTTTGGGGTGTTTTTGACGTGTTTTGGGGTCTCTGTTGGGTTTTGTTGGGTTCTCGTTGGTCATCGTGTTGGAAAAGGGTAAATTGTGGGTTTTGGAGAACATCAGGAAGATTTCGGGTGGTTTTGGGGTGGATCTATGGTATTTGGGGTTTTCTTCTATTTTTTGGCGTGATCCTCTTCTTTTTTGTGTTGTTTTTGACGTTTTTTGGGGTCTCTGTTAGGTTTTGTTGGGTTCTCGTTGGTCATCGTGTTGGAAAAGTGTAAATTGTGGGTTTTGGAGAACATCAGGTAGGTGTTGGGTGGTTTTGGGGTGGATCTATGGTTTTGGGGGATTTTCTTCCAGTTTTGGGGGTGATGCCATTTTTGTTTGGGGTGTTTTTTAATGTTTTTGGGGTCTCTGTTTTGTTTTGTTGGGTTCTCGTTGGTCATCATGGTGGAAAAGTGTAAATTGTGGGTTTTGTAGAATATCAGGTAGGTTTAGGGTGGTTTTGGGGTGGATATATGGTACTCAGTTTTTTTTTTTTTTTTTTTTTTTGGGGGGGGGGGGATGATCCTGGAGTTTTTGTGTTGTTTTTGACGTGTTTTGGGGTCTCCGTTGTGTTTCATTTGGTTTTCCATGGTCATCGTGTTGTAAAAGGGTAAATTGTGGGTTTTGGAGAACTTCAGGTAGGTTTAGGGTGGTTTTGGGGTGGATCTATGGTTTTGGGGGATTTTCTTCCAATTTTGGGGGTGATGCCGTTCTTGTTTGGGGTGTTTTTGGCGTTTTTTGGTGTCTCTGTTGGGTTTTGTTGGGTTCTCGTTGGTCATCGTGTTGGAAAAGGGTAAATTGTGGGTTTTGGAGAACATCAGGAAGGTTTAGGGTGGTTTTGGGGTGGATCTATGGTTTTGGCGTATTTTCTTCCAGTTTTGGGTTGATGCCGATATTTTTTGTTTTTTTTTTGACGTGTTTTGTGGTGTCCGTTGTGTTTCATTTGGTTTTCCATGGTCATCGTGTTGTAAAAGGGTAAATTGTGGGTTTTGGAGAACTTCAGGTAGGTTTAGGGGGACTTTTCGCGTGGATTCATGGTATTTGGGGTTTTCTTCTATTTTGGAGAGTGATCCTCTCCTTTCTTCGTGTGATTTTGAAGTGTTTTGGGGTTTCCGTTGCGTTTCGTTGAGTTCCTAATGCGTTTTATGGTGGTTGGGAGTGTGCTTTGGGATTAGGAGAACATCAGGTAGGTTTAGGGTGGTTTTGGGGTGGATCTATGGTATTTGGGGTTTTCTTCCAGTTTTGGGGGTGATGCCGTTCTTTTTTTGGGGTGTTTTTAACGTGTTTTGGGGTCTCCGTTGGGTTTTGTTGGGTTCTCGTTGGTCATCATGTTGGAAAAGGGTAAATTGTGGGTTTTGGAGAAGACCAGGTAGGTTTAGTGTGGTTTTGGGGTGGATCTATGGTTTTGGTGTATTTTCTTCCAGTTTTGGGGGTGATGCCGTTCTTGTTTGGGGTGTTTTTGACGTTTCTTGGGGTCTCTGTTTGGTTTTGTTGGGTTCTCGTTGGTCATTATAGTGGAAAAGGGTAAATTGTGGGTTTTGGAGAACATCAGGTAGGTTTAGGGTGGTTTTGGGGTGGATCTATGGTTTTGGGGGATTTTCTTCCAGTTTTGGGGGTGATGCCATTTTTGTTTGGGGTGTTTTTTAATGTTTTTGGGGTCTCTGTTGGGTTTTGTTGGGTTCTCGTTGGTCATCATGGTGGAAAAGTGTAAATTGTGGGTTTTGTAGAATATCAGGTAGGTTTAGGGTGGTTTTGGGGTGGATATATGGTACTCAGTTTTTTTTTTTTTTTTTTTTTGGGGGGGGGTGGGGGATGATCCTGGAGTTTTTGTGTTGTTTTTGACGTGTTTTGGGGTGTCCGTTGTGTTTCATTTGGTTTTCCATGGTCATCGTGTTGTAAAAGGGTAAATTGTGGGTTTTGGAGAACTTCAGGTAGGTTTAGGGTGGTTTTGGGGTGGATCTATGTTTTTGGCGGATTTTCTTCCAATTTTGGGGGTGATGCCGTTCTTGTTTGGGGTGTTTTTGACGTTTTTTGGGGTCTCTGTTGGGTTTTGTTGGGTTCTCGTTGGTCATCGTGTTGGCAAAGGGTAAATTGTGGGTTTTGGAGAACATCAGGAAGGTTTAGGGTGGTTTTGGGGTGGATCTATGGTTTTGGCGTATTTTCTTCCAGTTTTGGGTTGATGCCGATATTTTTTGGTTTTTTTTGACGTGTTTTGTGGTCTCCGTTGTGTTTCATTTGGTTTTCCATGGTCATCGTGTTGTAAAAGGGTAAATTGTGGGTTTTGGAGAACTTCAGGTAGGTTTAGGGTGGTTTTGGCGTGTATCTATGATTTTGGGGGATTTTCTTTCATTTTTGGGGGTTATCTCGTTTTATTTAGTTGTGTTTTTGACGTGTTCTGGGTTCTCCTTTGGGTTTTAGTTTGGTTCTCGTTGGTCATTATGGTGGAAAAGGGTAAATTGTGGGTTTTGGAGAACATCAGGGAGGTTTAGGGTGGTTTTGGGGTGGATCTATGGTTTTGGCGTATTTTCTTCCAGTTTTGGGGGTGATGCCGATATTTTTTGGGGTGTTTTTGACGTGTTTTGGGGTCTCCATTAGGTTTTGTTGTGTTCTTGTTTGTCATTATGTTAAATAGGAGTGGATTGTGGGTTTTGGAGAAGATCAGGTAGGTTTAGGGTGGTTTTGGGGTGGATCTATGGTTTTGGGGGATTTTCTTCCAGTTTTGGGGGTGATGCCGTTCTTGTTTGGGGTGTTTTTGACGTTTTTTGGTGTCTCTGTTGGGTTTTGTTGGGTTCTCGTTGGTCATCGTGTTGGAAAAGTGTAAATTGTGGGTTTTGGAGAACATCAGGAAGGTTTCGGGTGGTTTTGGGGTGGATCTATGGTATTTGGGGTTTTCTTCTATTTTTTGGCGTGATCCTGTTCTTTTTTGTGTTGTTTTTGACGTTTTTTGGGGTCTCCATTAGGTTTTGTTGTGTTCTTGTTTGTCATTATGTTAAATAGGAGTGGATTGTGGGTTTTGGAGAAGATCAGGTAGGTTTAGGGTGGTTTTGGGGTCGATCAATTGTTTTGGCGGATTTTCTTCCAGTTTGGGGGTGATGCCTATATTTGTTGGGGTGTTTTTGACGTGTTTTGGGGTCTCCATTAGGTTTTGTTGGGTTCTTGTTTGTCATTATGTTAAATAGGAGTGGATTGTGGGTTTTGGAGAACATCAGGTAGGTTTCGGGTGGTTTTGGGGTGGATCTATGGTTTTGGGGGATTTTCTTCCAGTTTTGGGGGTGATGCCGTTCTTGTTTGGGGTGTTTTTGACGTTTTTTGGGGTCTCTGTTGGGTTTTGTTGGGTTCTCGTTGGTCATCGTGTTGGAAAAGGGTAAATTGTGGGTTTTGGAGAACATCAGGAAGGTTTCGGGTGGTTTTGGGGTGGATCTATG
>NW_028136678.1:175000-178152 GCF_965140915.1 Aythya marila | reverse complement strand
CCTAGCACGCGCGCTCACGCTCCACCTCCCCGACGGCGCGGGCGAGACGGGCCGGTGGTGCGCCCGGGGCCCGGCGCTGACGCGAGCGCCCCGGGATCCCACCTCAGCCGGCGCGCGCCGGCCCTCACCTTCATTGCGCCGCGGGCTTTCGACGCAGCCGCCGACTCGCGCGCGTGCTAGACTCCTTGGTCCGTGTTTCAAGACGGGGCGGGTGGGGAGCCGACGTCGCCGCGGACCCCGGGCGCCCCGGCGTGGCCGCGCACGGCCCGGCGGCGCCGCGCGCTCGGGGCGCACTGAGCGCAGTCCGCCCCGACACGGCGGCGGCGCCGGGGGCCGGCGGGCCCGGCCGACGCCCCCGGACGCGAGACACGCGCCGGGGGCGCGGAGGGCGCGGCGGCGGTCCTCGCTCCCTCGGCCCCGGGATTCGGCGACAAAGCTCGGGCCCGGCGGCTCTAACACCCGCCGCCGCTCGCGCGGCCGCGGGCCACCTGCCCGCCGAGGGCCTTCCCGGCCGTCCCGGAGCCGGTCGCGGCGCACGGCCGCGGAGGAAATGCGCCCGACGGGGGCCGCGCCGCGGCCGGGCGGCGGTCCCCGGCGCGACCGCCCCCCCCGGACCGCCCGCCCCCGCGAGGGGGGGGCGGAGGGGAGGCGGACGCGGGGATCCGACGGCGCCCGCGCCGGACGGCCCGCGCCCGCCGGGTTGAATCCTCCGCGCCGACTGCGCGGACCCCACCCGTTTACCTCTTAACGGTTTCACGCCCTCTTGAACTCTCTCTTCAAAGTTCTTTTCAACTTTCCCTTACGGTACTTGTTGGCTATCGGTCTCGTGCCCGTATTTAGCCTTAGATGGAGTTTACCACCCGCTTTGGGCTGCATTCCCAAGCAACCCGACTCCGAGAAGCCCCGGGCCCGGCGCGCCGGGGGGCCGCTACCGGCCTCACACCGTCCGCGGGAGGGGCCTCGATCACAAGGACTTGGGCCCCCCGAGAGCGGCGCCGGGGATGGGGGCTTCCGTACGCCACACTTCCCGCGCCCCACCGCGGGGCGGGGATTCGGCGCTGGGCTCTTCCCTCTTCACTCGCCGTTACTGAGGGAATCCTCGTTAGTTTCTTTTCCTCCGCTGACTAATATGCTTAAATTCAGCGGGTCGCCACGCCTGACCTGAGGTCGCGAACGGAAAACGACGCGCGCCGACGACGACGACCACCACGCCGCCGCCGCCGGCGCGCCCGCCTGTCTCGCTCCGCCACGAGCCGCCCGGACCGCGCGCGGCACGCGCCGCGCCGCGGGAGACGGGCCCCCCCCTCGCCGCAGCCGCCGCCCCAAGGACGGCCGGCGGCGGACTCGCCCTCCCGGCGCGCGGCACACCGCGCGCGCGCGCGGCAGCACGACGGCACGGGCACCGCACGCGCGGTAACCCCTGCCCGCAGACAGCCGCGCGCGCGCGGGGACCGGCGGGGAGGGCGGCCGCCGCGCCTCCGACCCACCGGAGCCCGGCGGCTCGCTCGGGGACGACGGACGGACGGACGCCCGGACGACAGAGGGGGGCACGAGCTCCACCCACGCGGGCGCGCTCCGGGAGCGCGAGGAGCCCGGCCGGCTCCCCGAGGGGGTCTCCACTTCGGGGCACGAAGGCCCGGCCGGCCCGGACGCCCGGACGCGGCGCGGGCCTGCGAGGCGCCCCAGCCGCGCCGCGCCGCCGCCCCGCGGCGGCGGCGCCGGCGATTGACCGTCAAGCGACGCTCAGGCAGCCGTAGCCCCGGGAGGAACCCGGGGCCGCAAAGTGCGTTCGAAGGGTCGATGATCAATGTGTCCTGCAATTCACATTAATTCTCGCAGCTAGCTGCGTTCTTCATCGACGCACGAGCCGAGTGATCCACCGCTAAGAGTTGTCTGCTTTTTCGGCGCCGCCCCGCGCGCGCGGGGGGGCCGGGGCCGCTCCGCGCGACCCCCTGACGAGGACGCTCCCCGACCCGACGACCGACCGAACGACGGAACGGCGGCCGCGGCCGAGCGAGCGTCGCCTCCGCTGACCGTACGAGCACACGTGAGAAAAAAAAAAAGAAAGGCGAGGGAGACGCCGAGTCTCCCGAGCGACGGGAGCCCGCGCTCCCGACCGCCCCCCCGGGCCCGACGAGACCCGGGCTCGCGCTTCGAGGCCGGCCCAGGCGCCCGGCTCGGCCCGGCCCCGGCGAGACGCGGCGGCGCGACCGCCGCGCCGCCCGCCTCCCTCGCCCGACGCCTCGCCCCGACGCCGGCGTCCTCCGCGGCGCCGCCGCCAACCGGGCCCGACGCGGCCACCCGAGCCCGCGCCGCCAGAGCGACGGCACGGCGGCGGACGAGCGACGGACGGACGCACGCACGCCGCCCGACCGCCCGACGGCCACCCGCGCGCTCTCGCCTCGCCCGCAAGACGCACGCCACCAACCCCCTTTCGCTCCGGCCACCGGCGCCTTCAGACGCACGCTCCTGCTTTCGCACTCGCCCAGGCGGCACCTCGCGCGGACGCGCGGCCGGGCGGCCGACGGGACGGCACCGGAACGAGGAGCGGCGCCCGCTCTCCGCGCCTCCGCGCGGAGACCGGCTGCGGGACGCCCCTACACCGGCCCGCCCGCCTGCTCGCTCGGCGCGGCCGGCGAGGCCGAGGGTCGAGCCGGGCGGGGAGCGCCGACAGAGGTCGCGAGCGGGGAGCGACGGGAGACGCCGCGGCGCTTGGGGGACGGCGAGGCCGCGGGCGCGCGCCGGCACGGAACGAGCGGCGCCGCCGCCGCCGCCACCGCCGCCGCCACCGCCGCTCGCGCGGGGCCCGCTGGCCGCCGCCGGACACGGCGCGGCACGCCACGCCGCCGAGCGCTCGGCGGGGGCGGGGAGCCGAGACGCGCGTCTCGGCCCCTTGCAGGCGCGGGCGAGGTCGACGGCGGCCGACCGCGCGCCCGCGCGCGCGGCGTCTCCGCCGACACCGGACCGCGGAGAGAGGAGCGGGCTCCGACCCCTCTCCGGCCCCGCCGCCCGCGGGGGGCGAGCGCGGGGACCGCCGGCGGCGAGCGAGCGCGCGAGCGCGGGGGAGCGGCGCGCCCGCGAGCGCCGACCCCCCAACGACGCGCCCCGCCCGCCGCCGACGGCGAGCCCGCCCGCCCTCGCGGGCCGCCGCG
>NW_028136678.1:150000-170000 GCF_965140915.1 Aythya marila | reverse complement strand
GCTCCCGTCGCTGCCGGGCAGACCCCGACGCCGTTCTCGCGGACGGACCTGCAGCGACCCCTACAGGTCGCCGCCGGATAAGCAAACATGGCGACCGCGGCAGGGTAGACCTGGCGGCCGCAGGAAGCTACGGGGAGACCAGGCGGCCGCGGGACGACGCGGGGACACCAGGCGGCCGCGGCAGGATCGGCAGACGAGGCGACGGGGGGATGCGGTAGACCTGGCAACCTCGGCGGGACGCGGGGAGACCTGGCGGCCGCAGGAGGGCACCGGGACACCTGGCGGCCGCAGGACGACACGGGGAGACGTGGCGGCAACGGGGGGCACACGGTAGACCTGGCAACCTCAGGGGGACACGGGGAGACCCGCCGGCCGGGAACCGACAGCGCCGGCCCGCCTTCCTTCGCTTTTCCCACGGGCCCTTCCGGCACTTTTCGCACCTTTCCGGGAATTTCCGACGCTTTCCGCGCCATCGGACCCGCTCGGGAACCGCTCGACCGACCCGCGGACGGGAGCCCTCGCAAACGCGCTCGCGCCCGCGCTCCCGTCGCTGCCGGGCAGACCCCGACGCCGTTCTCGCGGCCGGACCTGCAGCGACCCCTACAGGTCGCCGCCGGCTAAGCAAACATGGCGACCGCGCCCGGGTAGACCTGGCGGCTGCTGTCCGCAGCGCTTAGACGAGGCGCCCGCGGCGCCCCGAGGCGGGGAACACCTGCCGGCCGGGAACCAACCCCGCCGTCCTTTCCCTAGCAGGGCTCTGCCTTGCCTTGCTCGGCTTTCAACCGCATTGCTCTGCTCTCCTGTGCCGTGCTAGGCTTCCCTCGGAGACCGTCCCGCGGGCTTTGATGCCGAGTCGATCGCTATAATTACGAACGCATAAACCGTCAGACACAGAACTTGGCCTCCCCGCAGCCCAGCGACCGTTCCCTCGGAACTGGCACGAGGGGGCAGCAGGCCTGCACACCCAGCACGGTCTTTTCTGTAAGTAACAACATGATTCCCACAACTACGCTGGAAGAAAGGCAACAATAAAGAAATAAACAGATAAAGCAAGACATGGTTCTTGCCCAACGTCACGGTGGACCAGGAGATGTGAAGGAGGCTGGGGAGAGGGCGATCAGGGTACAGCCACTGTCCAAGTCCGGCTGCCACCTGCACACAACATGAGAGCCCTCCGGTCTCCCCCCAACAGGCACTTGGAACCCAAAGGAGGGCTGGCCGCCAGCTCGCTACGTTCGCTTTGCTCCTCTTTGTTTTGCCTTGCTCCGCTTTGCTTTGCTCTTGCTGGCACAGTTTTGCTTTTCCATACCTCCTTTCCTCTGCTGTTCTTGCCCCGGCTTTGCTTTGCTTTGCCTCAGATTCTTTTGCTGTTTCTTTCCTGGCAATGCTTTGCTTTTCCTTGTGCTACGTTCCCTTGCTCTGCTTTGCCTTGCTAAGTTTTGCCTTTTCTGGACATGTTTTGCTTTTTTTTTTTTTTTTTTTTTTTTTTTTTTTTTTAAGTGTTCATTGCATTCTTTTGTTTTCCTTTTGGACCTATCTGATGTGTTTTTAGAGGCCGCGCTTTGCTTTTCCAGGCGCTGGATGTCATTGCTTTTCCCTATGCCGCTAGGTCTTTTCCATAGCAGGGCTTTGCTTTGTCTTGCTCAGCTTTCATCCGCATTGCTCCGCTCTCCTGTGCCGTGCTAGGCTTCCTTTGGAGACCGTCTCACTGATTTTGCTGCTGAGTCGATTGGTAAATTTATGAACGCATCAACCGTCAGACACAGAACTTGGCCTCCCCGCAGCCCAGCCACTGTCCCCTCGGAACCGGCGCGTGGGGGCAGCAGGCCTGGCCGCCCCATATGGTCCATACTTTGTCCCTAGCCATGCGGCGAGCTGGCTTGGGTGGGCCACACTGCTAGTTGTGTGTGTGAGGTTCTCAAAACAGTAAGGAACTACGTGATTCCCACAACTACGGTGGTAGAAATCCACAACAAACAACAACAAAATGTATATATATATATATATATATAAAACCAGCTAAAGCAAGACATGGTTCTTGCCCGGTGTCACAGTGGACTAGGAGCTGTGAAGAAGGCTGAGGAGTGGGCGATCAGGGTACAACCACTGTCCAAGTCTGGCTGCCACCTGCACACAAAATGGAGCCCTCCGATCTCTCCCCCACAGACACTTGGAACCCAAAGGAGGGCTGGCCGCCAGCTCGCTACGTTTGCTTTGCTTCTCTTTGTTTTGCCTTGCTCCGCTTTGCTTTGCTCTTGCTGGCACGGTTTTGCTATTCCATACCTCCTTTCCTCTGCTGTTCTTGCCCCGGCTTTGCTTTGCTTTGCCTCAGATTCTTTTGCTGTTTCTTTCCTGGCAATGCTTTGCTTTTCCTTGTGCTACGTTCCCTTGCTCTGCTTTGACTTGCTCTGCTTTCCCTTCCCTGGCCATGCTTTCCTTGGTTTACCTTTGGTTTACAGACCTGGCACTGCTTTGCTTTTCCTACCCGTGCTGTGCTTTGCCTTGCCTCGCCTCAAACTGCTTTGCTTTCCTTTGTTTGCTTTATCTTTCCTAGTTATGCTTTGCTTTTCCTGGTGCTACTTTCCTTTGCTCAGCTTTGCCTTCCTTGGCCGTGCTTTGTTTTGCTTTACGGGGCCACGCTTGCCTTTTTTCACCTTTGCCTTGCTCTCTTTTGCCTCACTTGCTCCTGCTCTCACTTCCAGTTTCTGGCCATGCTTACCTTTGTTTTGCTTTACTTTGTATTCTTGGCACTGCTTTGCTTTTCCTTTTGCTACTTTCTTTTGTTCTGCTTTGCCTTGCCTGGCCATGCTTTGCTTTGCTTTGCTTTGTATTCCTGGCATTGCTTTGCTTTTCCTTCTCTGCTCTGCTTAGCTTCTCTTAACCCTGCTCTGATTTGCCTTACCTTGAACTTTTTCGCTTTGTTGTGGTTTTATTTATTTTTTGATTGTTTGTTTGTTTTTATTTTTTTTCATTAATATTTTTTTTCGTTCTCTTTACCAGCACTGCTTTGCATTTCCTGGTACTACTTTCCTTTGTTCTGCTTTGCCTTCCTGTGCTTTGCCTTCCCTGGCCTTGCTTTGTTTTGCTTTATCAGGCCATGCTTTCCTTGGTTTACCTTTGGTTTACAGACCTGGCACTGCATTGCTTTTCCTACCCGTGCTGTGCTTTGCCTTGCCTCAAAGTGCTTTGCTGTCCTTTGCTTGCTTTGTCTTCCCTCGTTATGCTTTGCTTTTCCTGGTGCTACTTTCCTTTGCTCAGCTTTGCCTTCCCTCGCCGTGCTTTGTTTTGCTTTATGGGGCCATGCTTGCCTTTGTTTAGCTTCGCTCTGCTCTGCTTTGCCTTGCTATGTTTTGCCTTTTCTGGACATGCTTTGCATCTATTTTTTTTTTTATTCTCATTATTTTTCCTTTTTTTTTTTTTTTTTTTTAATTTAAATGTTCATTACATTCTTTTGTTTTTCTTTTGGACCTATCTGATGTGTTTTTACAGGCCGTGCTTTCCTTTTCCAGGCCCTGGTTGTCACTGCTTTTCCTTATGCCGCTAGTTCTTTTTCTTAGCAGGGTTTTACTCTGTCTTGCTCAGCTTTTATCCGCATTGCTCTGCTCTCCTGTGCTGTGCTAGGTTTCTTTTAGAGACTTTCCCACTGGTTTTACTGGGCTAGCCGCCAGCTCGCTACGTTTGCTTTGCTTCTCTCTGTTTTGCCTTATTCCGCTTTGCTTTGCTCTTCGTGGCACAGTTTTGCTTTCCCATACCTCCTTTCCTCTGCTGTTCTTGCCCCAGCTTTGCCTCAGACTGCTTTGCTTTTGCTTTCCTGAAAATGCTTTGCTTTTCCTTGTGCTACGTTCCCTTGCTCTGCTTTGACTTGCTCAGCTTTCCCTTCCCTGGCCATGCTTTCCTTGGTTTACCTTTGGTTTACAGACCTGGCACTGCATTGCTTTTCCAAACCATGCTGTGCTTTGCCTTGCCTCAAAGTGCTTTGCTTTCCTCTGCTTGCTTTGTCTTCCCTCGTTATGCTTTGCTTTACCTGGTGTTACTTTCCTTTGCTCAGCTTTGCCCTCCCTGGCCTTGCTTTTTTTTTTCCTTTACGGGGCCATGCTTTCCTTTGTTTACCTTTGCTTTCCTCTACTTTGTTCTGCTATGCTATGCCTTTCCTGGTCATGCTTTGCATTTTTTTATTATTATTATTTTTTTTATTTATTTGATGTTCATTCCATACTTTATGTTTTCCTTTTGTATCTTTTTCTTGTGTTTTCTCTGGCCGTGCTTTGCTTTTCCAGGCCTTGCTTGTCATTGATTTTCCTTATGCCGCTAGGTCTTTTCCCTAGCAGGGCTTTGCTTTGTCTCGCTCAGCTTTCATCCGCATTGCTCTGCTCTCCTGTGCCGTGCTAGGCTTCCTTTGGAGACTGTCTCACTGATTTTGCTGCTGAGTCGGTTGGTAAATTTCTGAACGCATAAACCGTCAGACACAGAACTTGGCCTCCCCGCAGCCCAGCCACTGTCCCCTCGGAACTGGAGGCTGGGTGCAGCAGGCCTGGCCGCCCGACATGGTCCATTCTTTGTCCCCAGCCATGCGGCGAGCTGCCAGGGGACCCCTAACTGCTGCTCGTGTGGTGATAGTGTTCAGTGACAATTTCAATGAGAATAAGTAACTACATGATTCCCACAACTACGGTGGAAGAAATACACAACAGACAACAACAAAATGTATATAGATATATAAAACCAGCTAAAGCAAGACATGGTTCTTGCCGGCTGTCACAGTGGACTAGGAGCTGTGAAGAAGGCTGAGGAGTGGGCGATCAGGGTACAACCACTGTCCAAGTCCGGCTGCCACCTGTACACAACATGGAGGCCCTCCGGTCTCCCCCCAACAGGCACTTGGAACCCAAAGGAGGGCTGGCCGCCAGCTCGCTACGTTTGCTTTGCTTCTCTTTGTTTTGCCTTGCTCCGCTTTGCTTTGCTCTTGCTGGCACAGTTTTGCTTTTCCATACCTCCTTTCCTCTGCTGTTCTTGCCCCAGCTTTGCCTCAGAGTGTTTTGCTCTTTCTCTCCTGGAAATACTTTGCATTTCCTTGTGCTACTTTCCTTTGCTTTGCTTTTCCTTGCTCTGCTTTGCCTTCCCTGGCCATGCTTTCCTTTGCCTTGCTTTGTATTCCAGGCATTGCTTTGCTTTTCCTTCTCTGCTCTGCTTAGCTTCTCTTATCCCTGCTCCGATTTCCCTTAACTACATGATTCCCACAACTATGGTGGGAGAAATACACAACAGACAACAACAAAATGTAAATACATATATAAAACCTGCTAAAGCAAGACATGGTTCTTGCCGGCTGTCACAGTGGACTAGGAGCTGTGAAGAAGGCTGAGGAGGGGGTGATCAGGGTCCAGCCACTGTCCAAGTCTGGCTGCCACCTGTACACAACATGAGAGCCCTCCGGTCTCCCCCCAACAGGCACTTGGAACTCAAAGGAGGGCTGGCCTCCAGCTCGCTACGTTTGCTTTGCTTCTCTTTGTTTTGCCTTGCTCCGCTTTGCTTTGCTCTTGCTGGCACAGTTTTGCTTTTTCCTACCTCCTTTCCTCTGCTGTTCTTGGCCCAGCTTTGCCTCAGATTGCTTTGCTTTTGCTTTCCTGAAAATGCTTTGCTTTTCCTTGTGCTACCTTTCTTTGTTCTGCTTTGCCTTCCCTGGCCATGCTTTCCTTTGCTCTGCTTTGATTTACTTTGGCTTTCATCTTTTATTCTTTTTTTTTATTATTATTATTATTTTTTTCATGTTTCTTGCATGATTTGTTTTCATTTTGGACCTGTCTGATGTGTTTTTACAGGCCGTGCTTTCCTTTTCCAGGCCCTGGTTGTCACTGCTTTTCCCTATGCCTAGCAGGGCTTTTCCTTGTCTCGCTCAGCTTTCATCCACATTGCTCTGCTCTCCTGTGCCGTGCTTGGCTTCTTTTGGAGACTGTCTCACTGATTTTGCTGCGGAGTCGGTTGGTAAATTTATGAACGCATAAACCGTCAGACACAGAACTTGGCCTCCCCGCAGCCCAGCCACTGTCCCCTCGGAACCGGCGCGTGGGGGCAGCAGGCCTGGCCGCCCCATATGGTCCATACTTTGTCCCTAGCCATGCGGAGAGCTGCCAGGTGGGCCACACTGCTAGTTGTGTGTGTGAGGTTCTCAAAGACAGTAAGTAACTACATGATTTCCACAACTACGGTGGAAGAAATCCACAACAACAACAACAACAAAATGTATATAGATATATAAAACCAGCTAAAGCAAGACATGGTTCTTGCCCGGTGTCACAGTGGACTAGGAGCTGTGAAGAAGGCTGAGGAGTGGGCGATCAGGGTCCAGCCACTGTCCAAGTCTGGCTGCCACCTGCACACAACATGGAGCCCTCCGGTCTCCCCCTCACAGACACTTGGAACCCAAAGGAGGGCTGGCCGCCAGCTCGCTACGTTTGCTTTGCTTCTCTTTGTTTTGCCTTGCTCCGCTTTGCTTTGCTCTTGCTGGCACGGTTTTGCTATTCCATACCTCCTTTCCTCTGCTGTTCTTGCCCCTGCTTTGCTTTGCTTTGCCTCAGATTCTTTTGCTGTTTCTTTCCTGGCAATGCTTTGCTTTTCCTTGTGCTACGTTCCCTTGCTCTGCTTTGATTTGCTCAGCTTTCCCTTCCCTGGCCATGTTTTCCTTGGTTTACCTTTGGTTTATAGACCTGGCACTGCTTTGCTTTTCCTACCCGTGCTGTGCTTTGCCTTGCCTCGCCTCAAACTGCTTTGCTTTCCTTTGTTTGCTTTATCTTTCCTAGTTATGCTTTGCTTTTCCTGGTGCTACTTTCCTTTGCTCAGCTTTGCCTTCCCTGGCCGTGCTTTGTTTTGCTTTATGGGGCCACACTTGCCTTTTTTTACCTTTGCCTTGCTCTTTTTTGCCTCACCTGCTCCTGCTCTCATTTCCATTTTCCGGGCATGCTTACCTTTGTTTTGCTTTACTTTGTATTCCTGGCACTGCTTTGCTTTTCCTTTTGCTACTTTCTTTTTCCTTTTGCTACTTTCTTTTGTTCTGCTTTGCCTTGCCTGGCCATGCTTTGCTTTGCTTTGCTTTGTATTCCTGGCATTGCTTTGCTTTTCCTTCTCTGCTCTGCTTAGCTTCTCTTAACCCTGCTCTGATTTGCCTTACCTTGAACTTTTTCGCTTTGTTGTGGTTTTATTTATTTTTTGTTTGTTTGTTTGTTTTTATTTTTTTTCATTAATATTTTTTTTCTTTCTCTTTCCCAGCACTGCTTTGCATTTCCTGGTACTACTTTCCTTTGCTCTGCTTTGCCTTCCTGTGCTTTGCCTTCCCTGGCCTTGCTTTGTTTTGCTTTATCAGGCCATGCTTTCCTTGGTTTACAGACCTGGCACTGCATTGCTTTTCCAAACCATGCTGTGCTTTGCCTTGCCTCAAAGTGCTTTGCTGTCCTTTGCTTGCTTTGTCTTCCCTCGTTATGCTTTGCTTTACCTGGTGTTACTTTCCTTTGCTCAGCTTTGCCCTCCCTGGCCTTGCTTTTTTTTTTTTTTTGCTTTACGGGGCCATGCTTTCCTTTGTTTACCTTTGCTTTCCTCTACTTTGTTCTGCTATGCTATGCCTTTCCTGGTCATGCTTTGCATTTTTTTATTATTATTATTATTATTATTTTTTATTTATTTGATGTTCATTCCATGCTTTATATTTTCCTTTTATATCTTTTTCTTGTGTTTTCTCTGGCCGTGCTTTGCTTTTCCAGGCCCTGGTTGTCACTGCTTTTCCTTATGCCGCTAGGTCTTTTCCCTAGCAGGGCTTTGCTTTGTCTCGCTCAGCTTTCATCCGCATTGCTCTGCTCTCCTGTGCCGTGCTAGGCTTCCTTTGGAGACTGTCTCACTGATTTTGCTGCTGAGTCGGTTGGTAAATTTCTGAACGCATAAACCGTCAGACACAGAACTTGGCCTCCCCGCAGCCCAGCCACTGTCCCCTCGGAACTGGAGGCCGGGTGCAGCAGGCCTGGCCGCCCGACATGGTCCATTCTTTGTCCCTAGCCATGCGGCGAGCCGCCAGGGGACCCTTAACTGCTACTCGTGTGGTGATAGTGTTCAGTGAGAATTTCAACGAGAATAAGTAACTACATGATTCCCACAACTACGGTGGAAGAAATCCACAACAAACAACAACAAAATGTATATAGATATATAAAACCAGCTAAAGCAAGACATGGTTCTTGCCGGCTGTCACAGTGGACTAGGAGCTGTGAAGAAGGCTGAGGAGTGGGCGATCAGGGTCCAGCCACTGTCCAAGTCCGGCTGCCACCTGTACACAACATGGAGGCCCTCCGGTCTCCCCCACAGACACTTGGAACCCAAAGGAGGGCTGGCCGCCAGCTCGCTACGTTCGCTTTGCTTCTCTTTGTTTTGCCTCGCTCCGCTTTGCTTTGCTCTTGCTGGCACAGTTTTGCTTTTCCATACCTCCTTTCCTCTGCTGTTCTTGCCCCTGCTTTGCCTCAGAGTGTTTTGCTCTTTCTCTCCTGAACATACTTTGCATTTCCTTGTGCTACTTTCCTTTGCTTTGCTTTTCCTTGCTCTGCTTTGCCTTCCCTGGCCATGCTTTCCTTTGCTTTATCAGGCCATGCTTTCCTTGGTTTAGCTTTGCTTTATAGACCTGGCACTGCTCTGCCTTTCCTACCCGTGCTGTGCTTTGCCTTGCCTCAAAGTGCTTTGCTTTTCCTTTGCTTGCTTTGCATTTCCTGGTTATGCTTTGCTTTTCCTTTTGCTACTTTCCTTAGCTCTGCTTTGCCTTCCCTGGCCTTGCTTTCGTTTGCTGTTTCAGGCTATTTTTTCCTTTCTTTAGCTTTGCTTTGCTCTGCTTTGCTTTGCTTTGCTTTGCCTTTCATCTTTTATTCTTTTTTTTTTTTTTATTTATTTTTTTTTTTTTTTCATGTTCCTTGCATGATTTGTTTTCCTTTTGGACCTATCTGATGTGTTTTTACTGGCCGTGCTTTGCTTTTCCAGGCCCTGGTTGTCACTGCTTTTCCCTATGCCTAGCAGGGCTTTTCCTTGTCTCGCTCAGCTTTCATCCACATTGCTCTGCTCTCCTGTGCCGTGCTAGGCTTCCTTTGGAGACCGTCTCACTGATTTTGCTGCTGAGTCGAATGGTAAATTTCTGAACGCATAAACTGTCAGACACAGAACTTGGCCTCCCCGCAGCCCAGCCACTGTCCCCTCGGAACTGGAGGCCGGGTGCAGCAGGCCTGGCCGCCCGACATGGTCCATTCTTTGTCCCTAGTCATGCGGCGAGCCGCCAGGGGACCCCTAACTTCTACTCGTGTGGTGATAGTGTTCAGTGAGAATTTCAACGAGAATAAGTAACTACATGATTCCCACAACTACGGTGGAAGAAATCCACAACAAACAACAACAAAATGTATATAGATATATAAAACCAGCTAAAGCAAGACATGGTTCTTGCCGGGTGTCACAGTGGACTAGGAGCTGTGAAGAAGGCTGAGGAGTGGGCGATCAGGGTCCAGCCACTGTCCATTTCCGGCTGCCACCTGTACACAACATGGAGGCCCTCCGGTCTCCCCCACAGACACTTGGAACCCAAAGGAGGGCTGGCCACCAGCTCGCTACGTTCGCTTTGCTTCTCTTTGTTTTGCCTCGCTCCGCTTTGCTTTGCTCTTGCTGGCACAGTTTTGCTTTTCCATACCTCCTTTCCTCTGCTGTTCTTGCCCCTGCTTTGCCTCAGAGTGTTTTGCTCTTTCTCTCCTGAACATACTTTGCATTTCCTTGTGCTACTTTCCTTTGCTTTGCTTTTCCTTGCTCTGCTTTGCCTTCCCTGGCCATGCTTTCCTTGGTTTAGCTCTGCTTTATAGACCTGGCACTGCTTTGCTTTTCCTACCCGTGCTGTGCTTTGCCTTGCCTCGCCTCAAACTGCTTTGCTTTCCTTTGTTTGCTTTATCTTTCCTAGTTATGCTTTGCTTTTCCTGGTGCTACTTTCCTTTGCTCAGCTTTGCCTTCCCTGGCCATGCTTTGTTTTGCTTTACGGGGCCACGCTTGCCTTTTTTTACCTTTGCCTTGCTCTTTTTTGCCTCACCTGCTCCTGCTCTCATTTCCATTTTCCGGCCATGCTTACCTTTGTTTTGCTTTACTTTGTATTCCTGGCACTGCTTTGCTTTTCCTTTTGCTACTTTCTTTTGTTCTGCTTTGCCTTGCCTGGCCATGCTTTGCTTTGCTTTGCTTTGTATTCCTGGCATTGCTTTGCTTTTCCTTCTCTGCTCTGCTTAGCTTCTCTTAACCCTGCTCTGATTTGCCTTACCTTGAACTTTTTCGATTTGTTGTGGTTTTATTTATTTTTTGTTTGTTTGTTTGTTTTTATTTTTTTTCATTAATATTTTTTTTCTTTCTCTTTCCCAGCACTGCTTTGCATTTCCTGGTGCTACTTTCCTTTGCTCAGCTTTGCCTTCCCTGGCCATGCTTTGTATTGCTTTACGGGGCCATGCTTGCCTTTTTTCACCTTTGCCTTGCTCTCTTTTGCCTCACCTGCTCCTGCTCTCACTTCCAGTTTCCGGCCATGCTTACCTTTGTTTTGCTTTACTTTGTATTCTTGGCACTGCTTTGCTTTTCCTTTTGCTACTTTCTTTTGTTCTGCTTTGCCTTGCCTGGCCATGCTTTGCTTTGCTTTGCTTTGCCTTGCTTTGTATTCCTGGCATTGCTTTGCTTTTCCTTCTCTGCTCTGCTTAGCTTCTCTTAACCCTGCTCTGATTTGCCTTACCTCAAACTTTTTCGCTTTGTTGTGCTTTTTATTGCTGTTTTATTTTTTTTGTTGTTGTTCGTTTTTTATTTATTTATTTATTTATTTATTTTCACTTCTTTCTCTTTCCTGGCACTGCTTTGCTTTTCCTGGTGCTACTTTCCTTTGCTCAGCTTTGCCTTCCCTGGCCGTGCTTTGTTTTGCTTTACGGGGCCATGCTTGCCTTTGTTTAGCTTTGCTCTGCTCTGCTTTGCCTTGCTATGTTTTGCCTTTTCTGGACATGCTTTGCATCTATTTCTTTTATTATTATTATTATTTATTCTTTTTTTTTTTTTTTTTCCTTTAAATGTTCATTGCATTCTTTTGTTTTCCTTTTGGACCTATCTGATGTGTTTTTACAGACCGTGCTTTCCTTTTCCAGGCCCTGGTTGTCACTGCTTTTCCTTATGCCGCTCGGTCTTTTCCTTAGCAGGGTTTTACTCTGTCTTGCTGAGCTTTTATCCGCATTGCTCTGCTCTCCTGTGCTGTGCTAGGTTTCTTTTGGAGACTGTCCCACTGGTTTTACTGGGCTAGCCGCAAGCTCCTTACGTTTGCTTTGCTTCTTTTTGTTTTGCCTTACTCCGCTTTGCTTTGCTCTTGCTGGCACAGTTTTGTTTTCCCATATCTCCTTTCCTCTGCTGTTCTTGCCCCAGCTTTGCCTCAGACTGCTTTGCTTTTGCTTTCCTGAAAATGCTTTGCTTTTCCTTGTGCTACGTTCCCTTGCTCTGCTTTGACTTGCTCAGCTTTCCCTTCCCTGGCCATGCTTTCCTTGGTTTAGCTCTGCTTTATAGACCTGGCACTGCTTTGCTTTTCCTACCCGTGCTGTGCTTTGCCTTGCCTCGCCTCAAACTGCTTTGCTTTCCTTTGTTTGCTTTGTCTTCCCTGGTTATGCTTTGCTTCTCCTGGTGCTACTTTCCTTTGCTCAGCTTTGCCTTCCTTGGCCGTGCTTTGTATTGCTTTACGGGGCCATGCTTGCCTTTTTTTACCTTTGCCTTGCTCTCTTTTGCCTCGCCTGCTCCTGCTCTCACTTCCAGTTTCTGGTCATGCTTACCTTTGTTTTGCTTTACTTTGTATTCCTGGCACTGCTTTGCTTTTCCTTTTGCTACTTTCTTTTGTTCTGCTTTGCCTTGCCTGGCCATGCTTTGCTTTGCTTTGCTTTGCCTTGCTTTGTATTCCTGGCATTGCTTTGCTTTTCCTTCTCTGCTCTGCTTAGCTTCTCTTCACCCTGCTCTGATTTGCCTTACCTCAAACTTTTTCGCTTTGTTGTGCTTTTTATTGGTGGTTTTTTTTTTTTTTTGTTGTTGTTCTACGGGGCCATGCTTGCCTTTGTTTAGCTTTGCTCTGCTCTGCTTTGCCTTGCTATGTTTTGCCTTTTCTGGACATGCTTTGCATCTATTTCTTTTATTATTATTATTATTTATTCTTTTTTTTTTTTTTTTTCCTTTAAATGTTCATTGCATTCTTTTGTTTTCCTTTTGGACCTATCTGATGTGTTTTTACAGACCGTGCTTTCCTTTTCCAGGCCCTGGTTGTCACTGCTTTTCCTTATGCCGCTCGGTCTTTTCCTTAGCAGGGTTTTACTCTGTCTTGCTCAGCTTTTATCCGCATTGCCCTGCTGTCCTGTGTTGTGCTAGGTTTCTTTTGGAGACTGTCCCACTGGTTTTACTGAGCTAGCCGCAAGCTCCTTACGTTTGCTTTGCTTCTCTCTGTTTTGCCTTGCTCCGCTTTGCTTTGCTCTTCGTGGCACAGTTTTGTTTTCCCATATCTCCTTTCCTCTGCTGTTCTTGCCCCAGCTTTGCCTCAGACTGCTTTGCTTTTGCTTTCCTGAAAATGCTTTGCTTTTCCTTGTGCTACGTTCCTTTGCTCTGCTTTGACTTGCTCAGCTTTCCCTTCCCTGGCCACGCTTTCCTTGGTTTAGCTCTGCTTTATAGACCTGGCACTGCTCTGCCTTTCCTACCCGTGCTGTGCTTTGCCTTGCCTCAAAGTGCTTTGCTTTCCTTTGCTTGCTTTGCATTTCCTGGTTATGCTTTGCTTCTCCTGGTGCTACTTTCCTTTGCTCTGCTTTGCCTTCCCTCGCCGTGCTTTCGTTTGCTGTTTCAGGCCATTTTTTCCTTTCTTTAGCTTTGCTTTGCTCTGCTTTGCTTTGCTTTGCTTTGCCTTTCATCTTTTATTCTTTTTTTTTTTTTTTTTTTTTTAATTTTTTTTTTTTTTTCATGTTCCTTGCATGATTTGTTTTCCTTTTGGACCTATCTGATGTGTTTTTACTGGCCGTGCTTTCCTTTTCCAGGCCCTGGTTGTCACTGCTTTTCCCTATGCCTAGCAGGGCTTTTCCTTGTCTCGCTCAGCTTTCATCCGCATTGCTCTGCTCTCCTGTGCCGTGCTAGGCTTCCTTTGGAGACCGTCTCACTGATTTTGCTGCTGAGTCGGTTGGTAAATTTATGAACGCATAAACCGTCAGACACAGAACTTGGCCTCCCCGCAGCCCAGCCACTGTCCCCTCGGAACCGGCGCGTGGGGGCAGCAGGCCTGGCCGCCCGACATGGTCCATTCTTTGTCCCCAGCCACGCGGCGAGCTGGCTTGGGTGGGCCACACTGCTAGTTGTGTGTGTGAGGTTCTCAAAGACAGTAAGGAACTACACGATTCCCACAACTACGGTGGAAGAAATCCACCACAAGAACAACAACAACAACAAAATAGATAGAGATATATAAAACGTCACGGTGGACTAGGAGATGTGAAGGAGGCTGGGGAGAGAGCTGTCAGGGTACAGCCACTGTCCGAGTCTGGCTGCCACCTGTACACAACATGGAGCCCTCCGGTCTCCCCCCCACAGACACTTGGAACCCAAAGGAGGGCTGGCCGCCAGCTCGCTACATTCACTCTGCTTCTCTTTGTTTTGCCTTGGTCTGCTTTGCTTTGCTCTTGCTGGCACAGTTTTGCTTTTCCATACCTCCTTTCCTCTGCTGTTCTTGCCTCAGATTGCTTTGCTTTTTCTCTCCTGGAAATGCTGTGTTGTTCCTTGTGCTGCTTTGCTTTGCTTTGCTTTGCTTTGCTTTGCTTTGCTTTGCTTTGCTTTGCTTTGTTTTGCTTTTTCTTTCCTGAGCCTGCTACGTTTTTACTTGTGCGGTCATGCTTTATTTTTTATTTCTTTGCTTCGTATTCCTGTCAGTGCTTTGCTTTACCTTCTCTGCTCTTCTGGACCTTTCTTAGCCTCGCTGTGCTTTGCTTTGCCTCAAAGTGCTTTCTTTCCTTGGCTTTCCCTTTCGTGGCACCGCTTTGTTTTTCCCTGTGCTCCTTTCCTTAGCTTTGCTGTCTTTATGAATGCATAAAGAAGTTCATGAAACTTGTTTCTGAACACACAGAAAAGTTAGCCGGCCCGCAGCCCGGCAGCTGTCCCCTCGCAGCTGGCGGGCAGGGACAGGGATCTGGCTACCGGGCCAGGTCTATTCTGTTGCCCACCGTTGTGCGGAGAGCCAGCAGGTGGGCTCCGTTGCTATTCGTCTGGGGAGGGGTGGTGTGGGTTGAGAACAACAATCAATAACTACTCGATTCCTAAAACGAAAGGGGGAAACAGACGGAGAAGACTATTATTATTCCTACTTCTACTATTTGTATTACGTTTTAATGATATTTATTTCTATTACTATTTAATACTTTTATTTCTAATAACTTTTTAGTAGTATATAATAATAGCATTATTATTATTATTATTATTATTATTATTATTATTATTATTATTATTATTATTATTATTATTATTATTGTTATTATTAATTTATATAATGATAAGCAGCTAAAGCAAAGCAGCCAGGCAGCCAGCCAAACTGAGTGGCACAGGTGGGGAGCCGTTCGCGGCCGAGCAGGAGCCTCTGATGTCAGAGCGAGAGCGAGAGGCAGCCCGAGGCAACCGGGGGCCGCTGCCACACCCTGGCCTTCTCAAACGCCCAGCTCCCCGTAAGCCAGCAATGGGCCCCTTTTCCTCTGGGGTGGGTGGGGGGTGCGATTTCGACTGACGCTAAGTTAACTCCGCATTTTGTTTTGGCAGCACCGTTTTGCTTTGCTTTGCTTTCCCTGGCCCTGCGTTGCTTCGCTTCGCTTTGTATTCAAGGCACTGCTTCGCTTTTCCTGGCCCTGTTTTACTTTGGATTTTCTCTTCCTGACCGTGCTTTGCTTTTCCTGGCCTCGCTTTGTTTCGTTTTGCTTGACTTTGTATTCGTGACACCGCTTTTCTTTCCCTGGACCTCCTTTGCTTTGGTTTTTCTCGCCCTTCTTTGCTTTGCTTTTGCTGGTCCTGCCTCGCTTTGTTTTGCTTGACGTTGTATTCAAGACACCGCTTTTCTTTTCCTGGACCTCTTTTGCTTTGGTTTTTCTCGCCTTTCTTTGTTTTGCTTTTGCTGGCCCTGCCTCGCTTTGTTTTGCTTGACGTTGTATTCAAGATACCGCTTTTCTTTCCCCCACCCCCCAGGAAATCCTTAGCTTAGTTTTTTTTTGTTTGTTTGTTTGTTTTTCCCCACCCTTCTTTGTTTTGCTTTAGCCGGCCCTGCCTTGCTTTGCTTTGCTTTACTTTGTATTCGTGACACCACTTTTCTTTTCCTGGACCTCTTCTGCTTTGGTTTTTCTTGCCCTGCTTGCTTTTGCTTTTCGCGGCCCTTCTTGGCTTTGCTTTTCCTTTTGCCTCTTTCTTTTCCCTAGCAGGGCTTTGCTTTGTCTCGCTCTGCTTTGCGTTGCATTGCTCAGCTCTGCTTTGCCGTGCTAGGTAGGCTTCTTTTGCAGACCGTCGCACCGATTTGGGCGACGAGTCGATCGGTGTATTTATGAACGCATAAAGCCTCAGGCGCACACCGTGGCCTCCCTCCCCGCAGCCCGACGACTGTCCCCCGGGAGCTGGAGGGTGGCGACAGGAAGCCTGGCCACCCACCCAGCATGGTCTATTCCTCATCCCCCGCTGTCCGGCGAGCCGCCAGGTGGGTCCCGCTGCTGCTGTTCGTCTGGGGACGGGCTTGGGTGAGGTTTTTTAGGACGATAAGCGACATTACACGATTCCCAATGATTTGGGTTCGTTTTGCTTTGCTTTCCTTTTCCTCGCTTTACTTATCGTCGCTCTTCCCCGCTTTGCTTTTCCCGCACCTGCTTCGACATGCTTTCCTTAGAGCTGCATCTTTCTGGGGGGTTTTGGTTTGTATTCCCGGCACCGATTTCCTTTTCTTTGCTCTGCTTTGCCGTTCCTACTCCGCTTTGTTTTTTGCTCTTTTGATGCGTTTACACACACAGGAACGCTGGGTCACCTACTTCGGCCTCCCCACAGCCCGCCGACCGTCCCTTCGCAGCTGGCAGGTGGGGGTGCGGGGGTCGGCCACCCAGCCAAGTCTATTCCAGGACCCCCGCTGACTGGGGAGCCGCCACCTGAGCTCAACTGCCGTTTGCCTGAGGAGGCTGGGGGAGGGGGGGGGGGGGGGGGGGGTGAGGGGGAGCTGAGGACTAGGGGGGTGGGGGAGGTTTTGAAAGACGGTAAGGAATGACACGATTCCTGAAGCTACAGCGGAAAACAGGCAACAGAACTAACTAATAATAAACGTAAAGATAAGAGTAGTTATTTTCCAAAGCGGCTAAAGCAAAGCGGCCAGGCAGTCAGCCGCACTGCGCGGCACAGGTGGCGAGCCTCTGGCGGCCGAGCAAGAGCCTCTGACGTCAGAGCGAGCTGCGGCCCGAAGCAGCCGGGGTCCGGGGCCGCGCCCTCGCCTTCCCGACCGGCGCCGGCGCCCCGCCCCGCCCCGTCCACTGCAAAGGCTGCAAAGGGCGGAGGAGAGGGAGGGAGAAGTGGGGAGGGGGCGGAGGCGGCCATTGAAGTGCGTAGACGGCCGCTGTCAGATGCAGGCCGCCACGTCTACCCGTCCCTCCCACCCTCCGGGCCCCGTGGAGCCACCAGGTCTACTTCTCCCTCCTCCCCGCTCTCTCCCCCGCCCCCTCCCGCCTCGTGGAGCCACCAGGTCTACTTCTCCCTCCTCCTCCCCGCTCTCTCCCCCCCGCCCCCTCCCGCCCCGTGGAGCCACCAGGTCTACTTCTCCCTCCTCCTCCCCGCTCTGTCCCCCCGCCCCCTCCCGCCCCGTGGAGCCACCAGGTCTACTTCTCCCTCCTCCTCCCCGCTCTGTCCCCCCGCCCCCTCCCGCCCCGTGGAGCCACCAGGTCTACTTCTCCCTCCTCCTCCCCGCTCTGTCCCCCCGCCCCCTCCCGCCCCGTGGAGCCACCAGGTCTACTTCTCCCTCCTCCCAGCTCTGTCCCCCCGCCCCCTCCCGCCTCGTGGAGCCGTCAGGTCTACCCCGCCGTCACGGCCACTGCTCGAGAGCGGCCCGGCTGCCTCGTCTACACGGCCACACGCACGCATGCACAGACGGGCGCGTGCCCGCACGCTTCCCTCCGGCGGCCCGCCAGGTCTATCCACACGCCTCTCGCGTGCAGGGGAACGGCTGGGAGGCGCCATTCATTCGAATCGTTCACGCTTTTAAAAAGAAAAAGGGGAAAAAGAAAAACAAACACAAGCAGCAGCAGCAGCAGCAGCAACAAGAAAGCACGGGTCCCGCTTGGCGGCGGGGAGACGAGAGGTCGTACAAAGCGTGCGGAGAAAGCGTTCGCTCTCAGACTCCGGCCGCCACGTCTACCCGCCGCCAGAGCCACTCGGAGCCCGCGGCAGACCGGCCGCCAGTTGCTCCCCTTTGCTTTGCTTTTGCCGGCCCTGCTTCGCTTTGCTTTTCGTGGAAGCGCTGAGTTTTGTTTGGCGTCGCGTTCGTGGCACTCGTTTGCTTTTCCTTCGTCTGCTCCGCCTCGCTCCGCTTTGCCGTTCCTCCTCCGCTTCGCTTTGCTTTTGCCGGCGCCGCTTGGCCTGGCTTTGGCTGGCGGCGCTCCGCCTTTCCGTTGCGCGCCTTCGCTTCGCCTCGTTTCGCACGGATCGCTGAGTGCAGTGACACACGCCCAGCCACGCAGAGTCGCACGGGTGGCTCGCAGGCGAGCCAGAGCCCCTGACGGCAGAGCGAGCGGCAGCCCGATGCAGCCAGGGGCCGCGCGCGGCCGCGCTCTCGGCTTCTCGAGCGGCGCCGGCTCCTCTCCCCCCCTCTCCCCCGCCCGTCGCGCCGCAGCCCCGCCGAGCCGTCGGGCGGGGGGGCGGCGGGAGGGGCAATCCTCCTAGCTCGTCGCCGGCCGCTCCGCTCCGCTCCGCTCGGCGGGAAGCCGGCGCCACACGTAGGCGAGAGGGGGACGCATTATTCCGGGCACGGAGCTTCAAGCCGGCTGGTCTTCAGGCTCCCGCCGAGCCCGTGTCCCGGCCGGCGGGCAGCTAGATGGCGCGGGAGGGAGCAGAGCGACGAGCTCGCGCTCGCCTCCAGCGTTTTTCTCCCCGGGCGGGCCCCGTCCGGGGCCCCCGCAAAGGCGGGCAGGCGGGAGCTGCCTCGCCTCCTGCGACGCTCGGCTCCGCGGCCGGGGCGGATCGGGCTCGGAGTCGGCTTCGGGCTTGCGCTTCGGCTCGGGCTCGCGGGCTCGCGAGGGCAGAGGCTGTCCGCCGCCCGCAGCCCCGTCCGTCTACACGGCGCTTCCCCGCCTCGCGGCGATCTTGAGCTCTGCCCTGCTTCTCGGCCGGCTGCTGGGGAAGAGCGGCGTGGCAACGGGGAGAAGGGGGGAAGGGAGGGAACGAGAAGAGGTGTATTTGTGAATGAATGAATGAATGAATGAATGAACGAATGAATGAATGAATGAGTGAGTGAGTGAGTGCATGAGTGAGTGAGTGAATGAATCAAGGAATCGATGGATCGATCGTTCAGCCAACGAATCGATGAAGAAAGGAATGAGAAAGCAGAAGGGAAGCAAAAAGAAGGGCGGGGGAAGAAAGCGAAGGTCTCCAGAAAAGCGCGTAGGCAGCCGCCGTTAGCTGACGGCCGCCAGCTCTACGGTCCTCGTCGTGCTGAAGTGGACAGGTGAATCCCCTCCCCTCTTCCTCCCCCTTCCCCTCCCAGCCCCGATCCGCCAGGTGTAGCGTGGCGTCAAGGCGAGGAGCCGAAGCGGCACAGCCCGTTGGCGAGCAGGCGAGCCCGTGTGCCGGCTGTAAGCGGGACAGAGGCGCGAGCGTCCCTCGGACTGCCGTGCAGAGCGTAGCCGGGGAGGCGGAGGCACGCTTCGCTCCGACGGACCGCCAGGTCTACCATTCGCCGGAAAATGCCGCCCCCCGAAGGGCCGCCAGGTCTACCCAGCAATCGGGGGGGGGGGGGGGGGGGGAGGGGGGAGCGGGGGGAAGCTCGTCTGCCGGGGGCGCCCGGGAGCGGCCTCGGCCGGGCCGCAAGGTCTACCCAGCAATGGGGAAATGCACGGGGCGCCTCCGAGGGGCATGGGACAGGCCGCCAGGTCTACCATCCTTCGGGAAAAGGGTGCCCGTCTGCAGGGGGCGCTTGGGACCGGCCTCGGTCGGACCGCCAGGTCTACAGTCCTTCGGGAAAAGGCCCGTCTGCAGGGGGCGCCTGGGACCGGCCTCGCGGCGATCTTGAGCTCTGCCCTGCTTCTCGGCCGGCTGCTGGGGAAGAGCGGCGTGGCAACGGGGAGAAGGGGGGAAGGGAGGGAACGAGAAGAGGTGTATTTGTGAATGAATGAATGAATGAATGAATGAATGAATGAATGAATGAATGAATGAATGAATGAATGAATGAGTGAGTGAATGAATCAAGGAATCGATGGATCGATCGTTCGGCCAACGAATCGATGAAGAAAGGAATGAGAAAGCAGAAGGGAAGCAAAAAGAAGGGCGGGGGAAGAAAGCGAAGGTCTCCAGAAAAGCGCGTAGGCAGCCGCCGTTAGCTGACGGCCGCCAGCTCTACGGTCCTCGTCGTGCTGAAGTGGACAGGTGAATCCCCTCCCCTCTTCCTCCCCCTTCCCCGCCCAGCCCCGATCCGCCAGGTGTAGCGTGGCGTCAAGGCGAGGAGCCGAAGCGGCACAGCGCGTTGGCGAGCAGGCGAGCCCGTGTGCCGGCTGTAAGCGGGACAGAGGCACGAGCGTCCCTTGGACTGCCGTGCAGAGCGTAGCCGGGGAAGCGGAGGCACGCTTCGCTCCGACGGACCGCCAGGTGTACCCGCCGCGGGAAAATGCCGCCCCCCGAAGAGCCGCCAGGTCTATCCAGCAATCGGGGAGGGTGTGTGTGTGTGTGTGTGTGTGTGTGTGTGTGTGGTGTGGAGGGTCGTC
>NW_028136678.1:142500-145000 GCF_965140915.1 Aythya marila | reverse complement strand
CCGCCCGGACCGCGCGCGGCACGCGCCGCGCCGCGGGAGACGGGCCCCCCCCTCGCCGCAGCCGCCGCCCCAAGGACGGCCGGCGGCGGACTCGCCCTCCCGGCGCGCGGCACACCGCGCGCGCGCGCGGCAGCACGACGGCACGGGCACCGCACGCGCGGTAACCCCTGCCCGCAGACAGCCGCGCGCGCGCGGGGACCGGCGGGGAGGGCGGCCGCCGCGCCTCCGACCCACCGGAGCCCGGCGGCTCGCTCGGGGACGACGGACGGACGGACGCCCGGACGACAGAGGGGGGCACGAGCTCCACCCACGCGGGCGCGCTCCGGGAGCGCGAGGAGCCCGGCCGGCTCCCCGAGGGGGTCTCCACTTCGGGGCACGAAGGCCCGGCCGGCCCGGACGCCCGGACGCGGCGCGGGCCTGCGAGGCGCCCCAGCCGCGCCGCGCCGCCGCCCCGCGGCGGCGGCGCCGGCGATTGACCGTCAAGCGACGCTCAGGCAGCCGTAGCCCCGGGAGGAACCCGGGGCCGCAAAGTGCGTTCGAAGGGTCGATGATCAATGTGTCCTGCAATTCACATTAATTCTCGCAGCTAGCTGCGTTCTTCATCGACGCACGAGCCGAGTGATCCACCGCTAAGAGTTGTCTGCTTTTTCGGCGCCGCCCCGCGCGCGCGGGGGGGCCGGGGCCGCTCCGCGCGACCCCCTGACGAGGACGCTCCCCGACCCGACGACCGACCGAACGACGGAACGGCGGCCGCGGCCGAGCGAGCGTCGCCTCCGCTGACCGTACGAGCACACGTGAGAAAAAAAAAAAGAAAGGCGAGGGAGACGCCGAGTCTCCCGAGCGACGGGAGCCCGCGCTCCCGACCGCCCCCCCGGGCCCGACGAGACCCGGGCTCGCGCTTCGAGGCCGGCCCAGGCGCCCGGCTCGGCCCGGCCCCGGCGAGACGCGGCGGCGCGACCGCCGCGCCGCCCGCCTCCCTCGCCCGACGCCTCGCCCCGACGCCGGCGTCCTCCGCGGCGCCGCCGCCAACCGGGCCCGACGCGGCCACCCGAGCCCGCGCCGCCAGAGCGACGGCACGGCGGCGGACGAGCGACGGACGGACGCACGCACGCCGCCCGACCGCCCGACGGCCACCCGCGCGCTCTCGCCTCGCCCGCAAGACGCACGCCACCAACCCCCTTTCGCTCCGGCCACCGGCGCCTTCAGACGCACGCTCCTGCTTTCGCACTCGCCCAGGCGGCACCTCGCGCGGACGCGCGGCCGGGCGGCCGACGGGACGGCACCGGAACGAGGAGCGGCGCCCGCTCTCCGCGCCTCCGCGCGGAGACCGGCTGCGGGACGCCCCTACACCGGCCCGCCCGCCTGCTCGCTCGGCGCGGCCGGCGAGGCCGAGGGTCGAGCCGGGCGGGGAGCGCCGACAGAGGTCGCGAGCGGGGAGCGACGGGAGACGCCGCGGCGCTTGGGGGACGGCGAGGCCGCGGGCGCGCGCCGGCACGGAACGAGCGGCGCCGCCGCCGCCACCGCCGCCGCCACCGCCGCTCGCGCGGGGCCCGCTGGCCGCCGCCGGACACGGCGCGGCACGCCACGCCGCCGAGCGCTCGGCGGGGGCGGGGAGCCGAGACGCGCGTCTCGGCCCCTTGCAGGCGCGGGCGAGGTCGACGGCGGCCGACCGCGCGCCCGCGCGCGCGGCGTCTCCGCCGACACCGGACCGCGGAGAGAGGAGCGGGCTCCGACCCCTCTCCGGCCCCGCCGCCCGCGGGGGGCGAGCGCGGGGACCGCCGGCGGCGAGCGAGCGCGCGAGCGCGGGGGAGCGGCGCGCCCGCGAGCGCCGACCCCCCAACGACGCGCCCCGCCCGCCGCCGACGGCGAGCCCGCCCGCCCTCGCGGGCCGCCGCGGGCCGCACGAGTCTTTAAACCTCCGCCCGGCTCGGCGGCCGAGAACCCTGGCGGCCCGGAGCCCGGGGCCCGCGGCCATCCCCTAACCGGGCCGGCGCTAGGCGCCGCAGCCGGCGGGAGCGCGCTGGCACGCGGGACCACACGGGTGGCTCGCCGAGGGGAGGCCGCCGAGGCGCGGACGCTAGGTACCTGGCCCTGGGATGAGGGAAACGACCCGAAGGCCCCGCGGGGGTGCCTCCCCCGCCACCGATGCCGCCGCCGGCGGCACGCGGAGAGACGGGGCGCCGAGGGGGAACCCGGCACCCGCCAGCCGGCCCCGGCGCCCCTCGGGGGAGCGTCCGCCCGCGGGGGCGCGCCCGCCGTCCGCCGCCACCACCTCGCCCTCCTCCCGGGGCCCGGGGTTTCCCTCGCTAGCCCGGCGCCGGGCGGCAGCTGCGCCCGGGAGGAGACGCGCGGCTCGGGCCGCCCGCGCGGCGCCGACCCCGCCGGCGCCTCGCCGCCGCGCGCCCTGCCGCGACGCCGCGGCGCCGCGCGCCCGACGCGCTCCCGCCGCGCCCGCCGAGCCTCGCCGGCTCCCGCGGCGACGCCGAGCCCCGCGCCCCGC